>NW_027122697.1:224937-363254 GCF_030686945.1 Centruroides vittatus
ATTTAAGACTTTACTGTATAAATTTAACACAGGTTATACATATGCATTTCGGATTGTTTTAATATGATAACTAATACAGATAAAAGTATAAAAGATTTATCAATTAAAAAAGCAGAGAAAGAAAATTTAACTTCAATGGTTATCCAAAGTTTAAAAAAGTATTTTAATGAGGAAAATAATAATAAGTATTATATAAAAATTAATAAATATAAAGTTATTATTAGAAATACAACAAATTAACTTAACAAAAATAATCTCTCAATAATCGCATATAAAAAGAATTACTTTTAAGTTAGCCGGGACTTCTATAGACAAACTGATGGCATAAGTATGGTGTTAAAGATGGGGCCAAAGCTTGCAGAATTAGTTATGATAGACATGGATGAGACAATAAATAACATTCAAGTTATAAAGTTAGTAATGATGTACGCAGATAATTACTTAATAATATATAACAGTAAGATGATAGATGAAAAAAATATTTTAACACTATAAATAACATTAAAGAGGAAAACAGAACAAAATATCTCAAAATATATACAAAGGTATCAATAACCAACATAATAGTAAAACTGATGATCTCAAAAAAGTAGGAACTGTTTACAAAATCGAATGTAACTGTAATAACCCAAAAATTTATATAGAAGAAGCAGGACGTATATTAGAAAAAAAAATCAAAGAATAGGAGACTGCAATTCGCTCAGATACAGTAATTCTCTATGGTACAGTACAACCACTCAATAGTCAATAATTGCCTAAGATTTTATACACTGTTGATAAAATTTAATGTGTGGTATGTTTGTAAGCCTAAATACTAACAGGCATAATATCAATTGTAAGTAAAATTGCACCCCTTTTTTTACCATTTTATAGTTTTAAAATTGTATTGTACTTTTTCACACTTATACAGTACTTTTACTGAAAAAACTGGCGTGTATTCATCATCATCTTTATAACAAGTGAAAACCCAGTAAATACATAGAACTGGATGTAAATTTAAAGTTTATTGAATTCTATGTTTTATGTTGTTATAAATTTTATAGTAAATTATATTTTATGTAATTAGACACTGTGTTAAATTTATACAATAAAGTCTTAAATTACCTAATCGAAATTGCTGTGAGAAAATCAACCAAACTTTTTTGGATTAAAGTGAATTTATATACATCTATAATATACAGCATTCATATTACGTAGATATCGTTATGTATCATATATCCTATTGTATAGTACGTTCCTAGATCTGTCTATACATATTTATTTCATATTTAAATATCTAAGAGTTTGGTGTATACGACGGTTCATTCTCTAAAAATTTTCATTTTTTACTCGTACTTAATATAGAAGACGGACAAACTGAAACTGAAGATAAAAGACTATAATATATACATAAAAAGTTTTGCTTTATTTTATTTTTCATTTTTATGTTTCGAACGACGAACCGGTTTTAGGAATGTCAAACTCTTTAACGACGAATGTCAATGTCCGTATTTTCAGATTTTCACGATATAAAACAATTAATCTCATTAAATTAGAAGTTTCCTCGCATGAAATATTTTAAAAATAAGTTATTATCATTACAAATTTCAAAAAACTTTTCACTTTATTCAAGTAAATTAAGATAAATAAAATATTTGTAGATTCTATAATTTTCAATAACATATTATTAACCAATTTTAAAAATAAATAAAGTATTTAATAGTCTAACAAATTCTAAAATTATACAGCACGAAAGACAGATATAGTTAGCCTATAAATATCAATGAAGTTATTAATAAAGTTTAATTGGTTTTAATTAAGTATAATCCTGTGAAAATCTTGTAAGTTAAAGTTAAAAAATTGAATACGAAATGCTTTCATACGTTAATTTAAAATGAAATACTTAAATTTCATTAATTTTAACTTTATTGAATTACTTAATTTTACTGAAATATTTTAATTTTATTAAAGTATTTCAGTTAATTTCATCAATCAAATAATATACGCCGCAACCTCTCTAATATCTGTTTATATTACTGTACTCATTATTAAACAATTTCGAAAATAATTTTTAAATTGATCTTTCGATAGAAACAAACATGGTTAATTTCTTCCAAAATCTTACGTGAAATGTGGCTTTTCCGTTGTTAATCCATCCGATGACCACGTCGCTACCTTCCATCCCACCATTTGGAGAAATTCCCAATCCAACCCATCCTCTAGTTGCAACTTCTACTTGAAAAGTAATAGAATCTTCGTCCGTCGACCACCAAATTTCGTAATTGTCGTCTAATTTTGAATACTGATCGAAATTTCGTGCAGAAACCGTGAAGATGCACAACACCAGAAACGCTAAATCGACCATTATAGAGGCGATCAGACTAAACGAATAAATTTATAACCGGTTTGAATAATGTTCATGCCTTATCTCGCTTTAAGTGGTCTATTCGCTTGAAAATCTGGTATCATCGCCTGTTATATTACACTTAATGAACTAACTTCTTTAATAAGAAAAGCTGATATGTAATAAAAAATTTTCATTAGTAAATGACATTTGAAGCTGCATAAAGAAGGAAGTTAAATCTCAATATCTTTTACATTAATAAGTAAAAGAATAATTATATAAATATAGAGGTTGCGGCCGACGTTTTCAACGCGATAACGTGAACGTCGGACGTTCAGCGCCGCCTTCCTGTAAGCCTAGAAGTTTGACAATGACGTTTGAAACGTCGAGCATGATTCCACTGATGTTCCAAACATAATTGTCAAACTTCTAGGCTTACAGGAAGGCGGCGCTGAAAGTCCGACGTTCACATTTTCGCATTGAAACGCCGCAACCTCTCTAATATCTGTTTATATTACTGTACTCATTATTAAACAATTTCGAAAATAATTTTTAAATTGATCTTTCGATAGAAACAAACATGGTTAATTTCTTCCAAAATCTTACGTGAAATGTGGCTTTTCCGTTGTTAATCCATCCGATGACCACGTCGCTACCTTCCATCCCACCATTTGGAGAAATTCCCAATCCAACCCATCCTCTAGATGCAACTTCTACTAAACTTCTACTAACTTCTAAAATTTGACAGTATGTTTCATACTGTTAAATTTTAATGTATTTTCAATGATATGGTCAAGTCCTTGCTACTGAATGAACTGACAATTGCATTCATGGTAGTACGTTTCAGTACTCTTCGCCCTTGCAACCATTCTGTGGAAAAAGAGAAAAAATCTATATTATTTAATTAAGAAAATTCTCATTTTAAAGTTTAATACGATAGCTTTTAGTTTTGCATTCAAGTGCAACAGTGTTTTATTTGAGAACTTTCTATTTGATCTTCAAGAATACTGTGTATTGACTGTTTTCATGCTAATATAAATTGTATTGTTATCTCGTCTTCAACGGCTTATCCTGTCTGTCAAGTCTGGAAAGGAAACAGTGAAATATCCAGAGTTAACATAGGTATACAATTACATTATTTTTGTGGTGATCAAATCTTTGCAAAATAGTAAGCTTGTTTTCACTTTATTCAGTAATACGCAGTTTAAAATAAGATAATTTACAGATTCGGAGGTCACTAAAAAAACAAAATTCTATAGAAAGCTCTTCGTTTCTTCTTAGTGCAAAAATGTGGCGTTTAGAATGATTTTCCTCTGAATATTGATGTTTATAAATCAAAATAGATATATAAATTGCAAAAAGTCAGTATTTATAAAATGTATTAAAGTTTATTTTTGCCCTTATAATCGTATTCAAAAATTTTATACACACTTATATTCTGTAATTAAAATGTTAATACAAAACTAATTATTTATTTTGTTCTTCACAAAATAAACCAAAATATTAATATTTTACATGTATTATACTTAAAGTGGCAAATTTCATTTGACAATAACATTATTTTAGTAATTTTTAACATTTTTTTCAGCTGAAAACCAATAAAAAAAAACATTTCTTTTCACATCCCTTATAAATTAGGTCAGATGATGAAGAATAGCATCCAAAATACCTACATTTCTGACAAAACCTGCTTCTCAGACTACCCAGAAATTGAAAAAACTTCATAAATTTTACATACAATACATATAAATATGTACTAAAGTTAGCTATCACAATTGCTTAGTTTATTTAAAAAATAATTTATAAGAACATTCATATTATCGCTCGGTTATATGAGTTATTGGTATCTAGAGTAACTTCAGATTTATATGAGGGAAGAATTAATAAGATAACAATTTAATGAAAGAATTATAGATTAAAAATGATACTTCCAATGTTTTCAAAACTTAACCAGATTCTCTAATTATCTGTTCTATTATAGGATAAGGAAGAACATGCGGTACAATTTCGCTTTTAGGTTTATCGGTTGTAATTTCTAGTTTTTCTGTAGTTCTGTCTTGTCTAACGTTTGGAGGAAAAGGTTTGTATGGCTTTCTTGTACTCGGTGGTGTAGGTGGAGGAGGTTTCCAAGGCGGATTTCTTGTAGTTGTTCTGACTGGAGGAAATTTTCTTTGTGGTTTGCGTGTTGCTGGAAAATCAGTTTGTTGCATCTGCGTTGTTTTCCATGGATCTCTTGTAGTTTGTCTGACTGGTGGGAATTTCCTTTGTGGTTTGCGTGTTGCTGGGAAATCCGTTTGTTGCATCTGTGTTGTTCTCCATGGATCTCTTGTAGTTTGTCTGACTGGTGGGAATTTCCTTTGTGGTTTGCGTGTTGCTGGGAAATCCGTTTGTTGCATCTGTGTTGTTCTCCATGGATCTCTTGTAGTTTGTCTGACAGGTGGGAATTTCCTTTGTGGTTTGCGTGTTTCCGGTCTAACATTTGGTGGAAAATTAGTTTGTTGCATCTGTGTTGTTCGTTTTGGAGGAAAAGGTTTCTGCGGTCTTCTTGTAGTTTGATCATTTCTAGGTGGTAAAGTAATTTCTGGTATTTTGGGAGTTATTGGTCTAGATGGTTTTGTTCTGGGTGAGATGTCTCTGATAGGGTTTTCACGTGATGCACAAATGTCTGGTTCTTTATAGCTTCGTTTTACTTTTGGATATCTCGAGAGAATATAGTTCTAAAATCAAAAATGAATTATAATATTTATTTCAAACATTTAAAAATGTTTATATAATTAACTTACCGTAATTCCTTTTCCATTTGTATCTAAACAAAAGTTTATATGAGGACTATACATCATAGCTTTTTGTATTTGATTTACTGAAATTTCGTCCCATGAATAAGAATCGAGAAAGTCATAATAACTTTCATTTTTTCCGGTAAGCGGAGAAACAACAAATCTTTCATCCCTACAATAGATTTACAATTATATAATTATTATTAAATTAAAATAGTATACATATGATGTATAAAATACTTACTCTGAAAGCTTCTCTACGCCTATCGATTTCAATACATTGCTAGGAATAGGGCAACTAGTAGCTGCAGATATGTTCTGTTTAGGATAATATGAAAGAAATGCCAAACACATTTCTTCCTGAGTTGAAAGCCCACCCTAATTACGTAATGATTTGTCAAAATCATTTCAAATTAAATAGAAAACAGATTAAAATCGATTACTTACAAATGTGGTATGAGCCTTTTTTGAAGAATCATAAGTACATTCTACTATCACGTGATCATTCTATAATTTAAGAAATCAGAGTCAATGTTAAACGTTTACTAGTAAGTAATTGATTGAATACTTACAGGTAAAAGCAGTCGCTCTTCAGGAAGACGACGATACTCCTACAGATAATTTTTTTATTAATATATACTGTATACGATATAATTATTATATTAGTACATGAAAAGGTATTTTGACCTATTTTTAAACAAAAAATTAAGAAAATGTGACAAATATATTCGGGTTTGATAGATTAACTTTACATTTTTTATGCTATTATTGTACAAACAGGAACCGACAAACCGAACACACCTCGATCCTAAAATGCACTTGTATGTGCATGTTTTCATGCTCTAAACTTTAATTTTGCTTTTTAATATACCATCCTTTTCTTATATTTATTCATCACAGTACAATCCCAATTTAGTTTAGTTTTCGAATAAAAAAAATCAATTCATGCTATTAAAAGGTGCATTTTTGAAAACCCTTTAAAAATGTTTTGAAAACCCTTTATAAAATAAATTTTCAAAAACATAGAATACGAAGATATTTCTATGCGTAAAAGCAACAATTCAACTAGATTATGATTTCTGTGTATGAAGTATCAAAACAAATTTGCTGGTTTGACGTTTGCTAAATAGGAACAAGGCTTCATAGGCAGTCGGATCAACTTGCAGGTGTTGCAGAAGAGTATGACGTCCCACATTCATTATCAGAAAATAACTAGAAATATCTCACACTGTAGGGAATATCTCATGAAGCGAACAAATGCCATATTTTTATATTATATGACATACATTAAAGAAAAATGAATTGTTGCAAATACATTTCTTTAAAATTACGATCTGCATTAAAATTCCTGACTAAACAATTATTAAATATATTTATTAAAAATTATTCATTTGTTTAATAAATAAACAAACAAGATTAACCGATTTTTACTGTATTAGGCTAAATTTCACCGCTCATATCTATTTTGTGTGGCCTTTAATGATTTGTGATTTTTGTAATTTCGTGATTTAAGAACGAATTATTTTTTTTCTATTAGTCAAGTCTTTTATAGTGGTATAAAAACAGAATTTTATCATTTTCTTTGCTTCCGTAGTTTGAAGAACTTTTAATCGTTTTATTATATATTTGTCAACGTGGACATTAATCATTAACAGGACAATTATACTGGTGTTAAGTATTTACACAAAAATGAGGAAATGTTTTCAGAGAAAATAGACTCTCTTTATTAAGCTACCTGCTAAACATTTCCTCATTTTTGTGTAAATGCTTAACATTAGTATAATTGTCTTGTTAATGATTAATGTCCATGTTGACAAATATATAATAAATTGAATAAGGACAGTAAGGCAATAATAACTTTTAATCGTGTTTGAAAAACAGTCAGTGAAAAAACACCAGGAAAATTTGGAAGAACAATCGATTCGTGTATTAAAGAATGGAAGGAACTTAAACGCAAGATACACTATCTGGCATATTGTCATTTTGCTCATGTAGGCTGATTAGATCACAAATAAGAAGGTTTTAATGCAGCTGGATAAGCGAGTCAATGACGTAGCTCGTTTCCAATAAAACGGTGAAGTTGGTTTGCTTATCCAACTGGTATTAAAGTGATAATGTGTCCAATATCTCGACTATTCACAAAAATTTATGATAATTCGAATCATAATTAAAAATATAGTTTACTTTCTTACGTTTGCACACGTAAAATGAAAAATATAGTAATTATGTAATGTTGTGAACGTTTGTATTGTACAATGTATATAAACTCATCTTTCCAAAAGTGATTAGAATTTTTTATAATTAAACCTTCTGAAGTATGTTGTTTTTAATTGTAAATTGATAATACCTGATAGTTGAAATCGTAGTATTTGTCTACGTCCAATGGTGGGAGTTCTTCATTGTTTCGAAAATGTCTCACTGTAATTTTCTTTGCTAAAAATTAGTTATGATTATATTTATCGAGAAATGAGATTTTAATATTTACACAAAATAGATTTAAAACAATAACTTACCAATAAGATGCGAATGAAGAAGAGAAGAAAATATTTTAATTCCTTCTGGAGGAATTCCCTATAAATACATGCGATCAATTTAAAATTATGATTTGATTATTTTAATTAATTAAAAAAAATTATCATTATTTCTTTTATAATGTCTTATTTTTTCATTGTAAACCAACCGAAACCTTACTTGAAAGTATTCGAAACTGGCAAAAGATTGTACTTTTTATAATTTAGCAGTACGAATAGAAGCGAAATATAACTAATTTTTAAAATAAACTATTTTTTAAAACTAAACATTTATTATTTTAAAATACCTTACATTCTTATAATATAACTTATATTTTACAAAGTAAGAAATTCTTTTGTATTGAAAGATAATAACTCGAACAGAAGAAATTTTTAAACACAGAACAATTAAATAAATACTTTCTGTTATAATAAACATTTCCTCTTGCTAATAGAATCGTTTCAAAAGTAACGTCCCTCAAATTAAAAAATAAAAATCAATATTTTTTAATACAATTCTAGAAAGAAAAACCTAGGAAAATCCTAGAAAAACAGAGAAAGTTCTTAAATAATTCTAGGAAAGTTCAAAATCCTAGGAAAATAGCCCACACAGCATCACTTTTCAAAAAAGTATGTATAAAATCCTTAGATTGGATAACAATATCAATTCAATTATTCCATCATTTAGATAAATATTTGTTCTACCCCCCACATATATATATTAAGATTAAGATTAAGATTTTTCTTCACAAAATTTGTTTATTTTGACATTTGTATAAAGTTCTGCAAATGGTGCACCAGAATTTCCCAAAATTGCACTCATATTTAAAGCACATAGAGGTATGATTCAAATTAGTTTAGTGTTTCGATTATCGATACGAGTAATTAAATAATTAGTACTACTTAATAACACTATAAACTACGAATAAAATTGAAGTTGTATATTAGATGAATGAAAAACAAAATTTTTTGCTAGCCATAAAATATATTATCTTAATTTTTAATAAAATTTAAATTAAAATAATACGAATTTATTTCCAAAGTACTTATCTGTGAAAGGTTGTGAAATAAGCATTGATTTTTGAAAATTAGTTTGGTAATGATATCAATTCGATTTAATAACATTTATTGTTTTGTAATTGGGTTTAATTTCTATGAATAATAGTCTTATAAAATAAATCTGCAATCGTATTACATACCTGTCTTAAACAAGATGGATGACCATGACCCGAAATTATAAATTCTTTTTGATTTGGTGGCACAAATACGCAAGGGTACCATAGAGAACCTACGGTTAGCATCGAACCATCGTATTGTCTGAGTTTAGGAGTATATGATATCCTCAATCCGGATGAATCAACAACCCCTAATTGTTAACGAATACATAAACATAAACAATATATCTTAATCTAGTAAATAAATGTAATATACCTCGAGCAAATTCAGGATTATCATAATGAATTTGTAGAAGATACCAAACCACATTAGACATTCCAATAGGTATACCGACATTTTCTGGAAAATACATTTCCTAAAAAAGTATTAAAGTAATTTTGTAATTTTTCATTATTTGATTTATAATGTAATGTTTAGACGTATACCTCTCCACCGACAGCCCATCCTATAGATGATGTCAAACAATATGGGAATTTCGGTACACCACCATCATCAAAACATTCGTAATACGTTCCATCCTTGAAAGGTGAAATAGCTTCTTCATTGATCATACATTCATACAAAATAATATGATGAACGAATTTTTCGTTTCCGGGTTGTATTAATGGCGCGACCTAGAAAATTTTAAATTTATTAAATTACATTTATCTTAATAGATCCATTCTACCCTGCTGACACTAACGTGGTCCATCATGGTTTGTTTTAATCGGATACGCCGTATCTGATAAGGCAATGCAACACGTGGGCGATCTGCCAAGGGGAATGCTTTATAGAAACTTTCTAAAGGACTATTAACTATTTAAGACAACTTTACAAGTAGGCTTACTATATTGCTTAAATAGTTGAAAATAGAATTTAATTTAAACTACTAATTTCAAGGATTTACTCCGTGAAACTGAATTCTATTTAGGTGTCAGACACGTAGACAAAACCCGGAAAATTCCACGTGTTTCAGCCCTTTGGTGAGACGCGAACCCACAACAAAGTGTTCGGTGGTTTTTTCCACTCGTCCATTGTTTGCCATTATGGGTTCAACCAAGTCCACAACAGAATCAAGTCAACCCATACAAAATTTTACTAAACTTACTCGAATTGAAACCAGGATTGATAGGTACGCTAGTATCTTTACCCTCTCCAACATACAGCTACGTAGCCCCATTGATATCGTTAATTTGACATATAGTATATATCTTAGGCCCATTAAACAAAAAAATCGTCCGCAATGCGTTCCGACTTCTCAGATTCAGTCACAATGCGAATTTCGCGTAGTGGCACTTTCGAAAATGCGAGCAGCGCGCAATGTAAAAATGCTACAACGCGTTGTGGCATTTTTACATTGCCAGATCGCGTTTCGGTTGATCATTAAAAGAATATTGACACGAATTTCGCAAATAAATGAACTATTCATAAAATATATTACGACAAAAATAACTATAATTACTTTTATTATATGATGCTGTTTATCTAAGTTTGGTCTTCGTAATAAGGTGCAGTAATAGGCAGTATCTTTGTCTTCTGGTAATAAAATCTACAGGAAAAGTTTCAACATACAGCGTATATCTGCATATTACGTCACGTTTATAAAATTTCACTTACGTTAGGACTTGTAACATCCCAATATTCAATATCTTCCGGACTTTCGTAATGTATTGGTTTATCAAGATTATAATTTATCATAACACTTACAGTACCCCTTCTCTTTGCTCCATGATACATAACTGTATCGGGTTTTGTAGGATCATCGGAATGATAGGCGTAAATAAATCTAGTTGTATCATTCTATAGAAATACAGATAATTTAAAATTGAATTGATTTAAGATCTAGAATATAAAGAATATTTTTCTATTTACCGTTATAAAAAGATCTTGATCGTCACACGTGATGAGCATTCTTTTGAAACGTATGGAGGTATGAGTATCGTTTTCGCAGCACCAAAGCAGCTCCCAATCTTGATGGCCATCTATAATCGGTTGATAATTTCCTTCTGCGTGTCTATCCTAGCCAATTTTATGAATTTAATGAAGCGATATGGTATTTTAAATAACATATTAGGGTGATAGAGATAGAACCATAAGTGGCTAACTGTAAAACCGTAATTTGAAAATTTGCTGTTTTATGCAATAGTTTGGAATTCTATATACTGATCTCGTATCGAATATAATAGGAAATCGTTTAAAAAGCGCAAGATTTAGAGTTAACCGCTTATGGTTCTATTCCACAATATATATATGAGTTAATGCATGATGAATGTAGTTAGTTATAAAGTGAAGAATATAGGAATATTTAATGATACGATGAGTTAATTATTAGCAGTTAATAACAGTTATTTTTATTTTTTTTAAGATATACTTACATGAAACCACGCTTTTCCGTTATTTACCCAGCCTATAACTAAGTCGCTGCCCGCCATTCCTCCATTCGGAGAGATTCCGAATCCAATCCATCCTCTAGTGGCTACCTCCACTTGAAACGTGACCCATTCTTCTTCGACTGACCACCAAACTTCAAAATTCCGATCTAATTTTAGATATCGATTCCAATTCTCAGTAGAAATCGAGTAAAAACAAAGGAAGAAAAGAAAGATAGCGGAGTTCATTGCATCCGATCAAAGGTTGACATTCACCTGACATTCAATCCAGAATGCTTTTAAAGTCGTCCAATTCGTTCAATTGCTATTCTCCGCCCCTTTTTTGGTATCGAATTATAAAATTTTAACTATAAAATGAATTTTATTTAAAATAATTTTAAATGTATTTTTTTAAATTTTTAAAAATTATTATAAAAATAAATTATTTAAAGTTTTGTATATACGAACTTTTAATCTAAAACTTCAATCAAACTATAAGCAGGTCGAAGTCCTAATTGTTGCCTGAAGCAATTACATGTACTTTACTTAGAAGAATTATATACAAAAAAGTCGTCTATAAGTTTTTACTAAGCAGTATCTATATATAACGTGTTATAGTTGACGTTTTCGAGATAAGATGATAACTTATAACGGCTACGACTTTCACTGACAAAGGTTAATGTAACGCAATGTTAATTGCCTCCTATGCTTATAATTATGTTATAAAATACGTAATAATATTAAAAACTGAGTATTTAAGCATTTATTCTTGTTATTAATTCTATTTTATAAGTGTAAGTATAGGAAAAATTAATTCAAAATGGACCATAGACTCTATGGTAATTAGTATTTATCCTTTTAGTATTTTAAAGAATGTAACTTATAATTATTTATATTTTTAAAACTATTTTTAAAAATATTATTAAATCTTATAAAATATAATTATGATTTTATTTAGTTTGCATAATATAATCTAATTTTAATTTAAATAAAATTCTTTAAATGTTAATACTAGTAATTTAAGTATTTATTTTATAAAATTTCTCTACATGATTCTCAAATTCGACATTTTTTAATGTTTCTATATGGTTTTCAGTTGTGTAGTTCTCGTTATATTATTGTAAATTACATTTATAAACTGATTTTAAACTAAAGTTTAGTTATAATAGCCTGTTTTTCTCCTTAAAACGTCCCATAAGCAGTTGTTTTCTTCTTAGCAATACAAATGAAACTTTTATTATCCACTTTTAAATTAAAGTAAAATATATTATTTAAATGTGATTGTTTCTTCTAAAGTAAGTTCAATAAATTACAAGAGATAGTATAAGAATCGGTAGACATGTTTCTTTAGAAATACAGTATATTAAAGTAAAAGAATGTTGTTGATCTTATTTTTTTATTCTCTTTGTAATTTATTTCTATTTTGTATCCGTATAGAAAGGGGTCGCCGAATTAACTATAGTATTAGAACAGAGTCAACAAGTAAACTAAAGGCTGGAAACACTTCTGGTAGATTTACGGTGAAACCTGATAATGTGACTACCGAAGAGACCAGCTCAAAGTGGTCACCTTAAACAGATGGTCATCTTATGCAGAAAAAGGGGCATGGGTGTTTTTGAATAAAATCACTTAAATAGAAATAAGCAAAAGGTTTGACTATATAAAATTTAATATGAAATACAAAAAAAAAAACACAAAAATACAAAACAATTGAATATTCAATATTCTAAACAAAAGCTCGGAGAAGAAAAAACAATGCAACGAATTCAATATTTTGTGAGACTTCATCAATCCTGGATTGCTTCAGAATTTTGTTTCTTAAAAGTTTCATCAGCTACAATTGTCTTTGCTTGATATATTGGCATAAGAACTTCAGGATAGCTATTGTGGCATAGCAAGAGGCCATTTTCTCCAGCATATCATAAACTCCCTTGTGGGATAAAGGCAAGGGCTTCTCTTCCTCGTTATGATACAGACCTTTATCTTCTCTTCTTTCATTCTTCCCTCTATTGAACTCTTTTAGGACACTTGCAAAAGCATCTTCCGAATCAATAGATTCGATGGTCGCAACATCACAATTACAGTCAATAAATTCATCTGTGTTTTTGTTTAATATCCTCATTTTAGTAAACCACTTCGGAGTTAAGAAATTTGTCATCAAATTCAGTTACCCTCTTCTTTCTGATCATATCTTCGGACTCAATTTGAAACCTATCCAGACACTCACTCTTCCTCCTTTTAATGTTATCTACGGCTATTCTCAGCTATTCGTCTCTCGCTATGACTTTCTAAATAGTGGATCAGTTCGCACTTCTGCCGAAGATTTAGCTCTTTGTATTTTTACTTCTCTATTCTAAAAGTTAATTGTGGTCAGTGAATAAGTTATTGAAAAGAAAAAAAGAAGAAAATGAAACTCGCTTTAGAATTGCAACTTAATGATTTTATGACTACAACCTTACATGTAATGATCTTCTGTTTTGGTATTATTCAAAGAGAAATCGATTTCATATACACACATTCTATAATCTTAATTTTATTACTAAATGACAATAATAATTATAAGAAAAACATATTCAGTACTTAATAGATGCATCTATTGTTGCTAGTTCTTAGAGAAGGTAGCATCATTTCGTGACCCATTAAAATTTGAAAGCGACCCACAGTTTGAAAAACATTGATCTTGATTGGTGATGGCGAATCTATGACCCGCGCCCCGATTTAAAGGTGAAGATAGAATGTAAATTTTTAATTTTCTACAGTAATTTAAAAGTTTTTGACAATAGAAGAACTATAATTAACGAGTGTTCTCTATATCCGAAAGTATTCGCGATACCGTGCATTTTATTACTGTATTCGGTAAAGACCACATTGCCCTACACTGTACTGTCACGAAATATTTTTAGCTCATTACCTGTAATAATAAATTCAATAGCATAAATCTGATAAAGCTCAGTTAAACTTCTGTATAGAACTGATCGAAATAAATTACTTTGCTGCATATCCACGTTCTCGTCAAGATATGTGGAACGACCTATACAGGCAAAAAAACCTCAAATACAGAATTTTGTTCCTCTTTTTTGTTTTTGTAATCAGGAAGATCAATATTTGATTGATTAGAATATTTTCTCTCTGTTATTTTTAACGGCCGGGAAAGTAAATTTTCCGGGGGGATTCGTCCGGATATATCGGGCCCCGTTCCTCACCACCGTCAGCCCTATTGTGGGCCTGACGAACCCATAATGAACTTGCTAAAAACAAGGCCCTCTTAGTGCCCAGGGGTGGAAAGAGTTTATTAAAGCTCGGAAGGTAAAGTTAGTATTTACATACAAGTAACACCATCTATCGAACGGACGAAAAATTATTTAAAGTTTTTTAAAACAATATCTGATAAGTTATCGACATACGTCAGAAGTTTTGAAATTTTGTTTCGAATATTAGTTTCATATACAAAATATCTATTTTGAATAGAACTTTGCGTTTTAAGTATAATGTCGCAAGGGATAAGCACATATTTATCAAAGATGAAATTTATTCTGGAAGGAGATTTTTCGCCTTTATTAAATTGAAATATAACGGAAAACTTTGTTTAAAAAATTAATTGACAAATAATATTGTTTGTGTTAATATATTTTTACGCAAAAATATCAAAACTGTGTTTTATTGTAAGAACGAAGAAGCTTCTCGTCTTCTTCTTCCTTATTTTGAATTTATAATTAAATAAGAATCTTCTTCTTCAATTCAAAATCTTCTTCGTTTTTCAGAATATTTAGAACACAAGAACCAAGAAATGCAGTTTCGTCCTCACATCTTTGTTGGGCTGCAATTTGAATAACTTGTAGACCTATAAATTCCCACCGTCTTCCGTTTGTCTGTCTTTTCTTAATCTCGAGAACGTAATTAGATAGATGAAATCCGAGACCAGATATGGAAACCTTAGGGTCAGGAGGTCCAAAGTAACTATATATGAACTTCCGATGCTAGCAAGAAGTTATGTTATTTCAATTTAAAACTTCCTTCGAAAGCAATTAATAGATGACTATTGTAAACAGGAAAAGTATGATGTTCTGGACCAAACCACTGCTAATAACTTGAAATAGAGAGGCTATATTTTAACTGAAATATATTTAAAAATGATTAAAAATCGCAGCCCGGCATTATTTATTGCGACGATGTCACAATAAATAATTACTTGTTCCTGTGTTCTAATCCTAAATATTGTTGTTAAGATCACTATTAAATCTGACAATATTATAGAAAAATTGGTAATAATGATCCTTTATTAAGAATATTTAATTGTAATCAAACCAGAATCATTAAATTATATTGCTCAAATTTTTAAATCTGTAAACTTTTTCTTTAAAAAAATTAATATTTTATTAACGCATTTTACAAAATACAACTATTTTCTATGAGGAAGTGATTAAAAGTATCTGTATATATTAATTGCATTCACGTGTAGTTAAGTAATACTTAATCTCAATTTAATTTAGCTATTTCATTTATCTCACACGGTTAATTAATTAATATTAAAATTATAATCTCAATTAACTTAATTTAGCAACTAAATTTTCAGCATATAACGCCTTATTTATTTTATATTAAGGTCAATAGAATGTAAGTGAATTACTTAACTTTCTTGATTATTCGTGTCTGTATACGCCAAAGTATAAGAATTAAGTACGATAAAAGTAGCCTATAAGAGTTCTTTTATATACATTTAAAAGGATTTAATTTATTTAATTTATTTACAGCTCTCAGATTATAATTTTCTTCCATAATATCGCGCGTGATAACAATCTAATAACACAAGTTATGCATGGTTGAATTTACGACACGCGCGTAATCAGAACTAAAAAAATGTTCTATAATTGATGTTAAATTAATACTTTGTAATTAATTTCATTAAAAAATGTTATTATAATTATAATTTGTATATTGATAATTCGAGTTTTTTTATATTCCTTTGCGATTTGTATTCCGTTACTGTTGATTCAAGATATAACAGTTAATAGGAGAAAGAGATGATCTGATAATGCCAATCATTCGTTATATCCAAAGATGTTACTGTATCAGATCCTGAAATGTACTGTACAGTACAGTACGCTTCCTTGTGATATCATGAGCAATAAATCGCCAATTTAGCTACTGTTTCTATAAATTGGATATTGAAATTTTTACGCTAAAGCTTGTATACTATACTATTCATCTTTGAAGTGAAATTTTACAGTAAATATTTGCTATTTTTGAACGTAATTACAAAACAGTTCAAAAATCGAGATTGTTCCTCCTAATTCCGGGACGTCTGAGGTCATTTTAGTTATGATTAACTGCAAAACGAAATTTATATAAGATAAGACAGAGACACAACCTGTTTATGTTGTGATACGTACGAGAAACAGTAACACCACACTTTCGTATCAAGTGGGCATTCCATAGAAATAACACTCGTAGCCCAATATTCTTTCGAATTTGCAGTTGTATACGTCTTGAACAAGCTGATTTGAGAATAAATTTAGGCGAATAAGCCCACAAATCTTTCATGGGCGGTCTTTATTGTGGGCCTCACTGTATCTGATAAGCATGGAAAAAGTCCCACTTACTGTCCACATGGCAGAGAAAGTTAATTAATATTTTAACGAAAATTGCCCAATTTTCGAATTCTACGTCCTTAAACGAGTTTCTCCCGTTTACAAAAATAAAAGAATTTAATTGTAATTTGAAAAAGTTTTTAATAAAATAATAATTTTGAACTGGTTGAAAAAAAATTCAATATTAGAAGAAGAATTCTTTAATTTTGTGGTTCATTAATAAGTAAAATAAAATAAGAGTTTAAATTTCATAATTAACACTAATTGCGAGAATTAAAGTCTATTTTATTATATTTAATGCAGTATTCGTAGGATAATTATCAGGAACCTGAAATTTATAAAGAAAACTCAATTCTTTTGTATGAATACGGACAAAAGCTACATCATTTAATATTTATCTACTACCATCGTTGTTAAAGTGAATATTTTTTCCTTTGTATTTAAAATATTCACGTACTTTTCCACTCTTTCATCATTTCATACACGTTCATCAATCACGCGGCGCGACGTCACGACTTTCGTCCTTTCAATACAAAAAAGAAGAAATTATATATCTGTGTGAGATGCACGTGAAAGAGTAGACGAACTGCAGAAGTTTATGATAATTTAACCTTAAACTTGACGGTCATTTTCGAATTTTAAAATAGTTTTTTTTTTTTTTTTTGAAAAAATCATTCTTAAAATATCACAGATAAGAAATATTACAAATTTCAGCTATGACCTACAAGAACTTGGAAATTTGCTGATTATTGTGCAATTATTTCATACTAAGCTTTAAGTACAGAGAGAAATAGTTCTTAAACCAGTCGTAATTAAAATAAATATAATAAATTTAATAAAAGTTATACCAACTTTAAAAAGTCAAGTAATGTATAAAATTATCTTACTATTTAGCTTACAAAAGTATGAGTTTGTATAAAATTGAGTTAAATTTATGTTTATATATAAATTTATGCATATATAGTAGTATAATATAATACGTGTACAAATGTTATATAATTTACCATAACGCTAAGTTTAAATTAAGGTGATATAAATGCTTTCTTCTAACATCAGCTCTTATCTTTATTCATCTGAGAGAAGTTGACTCACGAAACGAGTTCTTGACACATAATTTTTCGTATTTTTGTATTAAATAAATTTTTTAATTTTATAGAAATGTCAGAATAATAAATAAAACATATAAATTTTTGTCGAAAAGAGTTATTTGGACTTCACAACTCGAATTGTGTTGAAATGAAAAAATGCTGAAAATCAATTTATTATGGCTAATTCTAAAATTATAAAAAACAAATATAGAAATTTTTAACCTTTACAAAAAAAAACTACGATTAGATTTATCTTAAATTTGATTTTTAAATATTCACTTAAAAAGTTAAAACGAGAAAACGGCAGTTCGTTAAATTTAAGGTCTATGTCCTCGAGTTAACGGATTGCTTGAAGAAAGGGGTGTTTTTTTGTGGTTTTAGGCCCTTTACCGGTCATGACGAGCACAAAAAGGCCCCTATGAAGAAAGGGGTGTCCGCTATTGCCGGGTGTTCGTTAAATCGCATTTTAAAACCATATATTAATAGCGAACTTTGTCTGTAACAAATACGAAGAAAATTATCAATAACATTTCTTGTTTTTGTTTTTATTTTGTTTTTTCATCATTCAATTGACATAAATATATATATTCGCATTAAATTTACATTTATTTTAAGGTAGTCAAATAGATAATAAAATTATTTTTTTTTAATATTTTTATTTAATAAACTAATTTAATTAAGAATAACGATTCAAAGAGAGAATTTTAATCGTTTAAAAATTTTTAAACTTATAAATACTGTGAATTTATGTTAATAAAAGGTTAACACTCTTATTTAGAATATTTATGTTAAGAGAAAATTATGTGTTATTTCTATTCATATGATGTGTTGTGTAGGCCTACCTCTTGGACTTATTTAAGAAGTTTCAAGCATTTAATATGCTTGAAATTTTCTGCAATATAATGCAGAATAATTTATCTTTTTAATAATTCTTCTATTTTTTAAATGTTGAATCAAAGTCTTGCACAGTCAAGAAAAGCCCTCACCACTTATCTTTTTAATCTCTTATACCTCCAACAAATTAAGAACTGTATCTATTATTTTAAATAATAAAATATGTCAGAACAATATAAAATATTTTCTATTTACGTAATAAATACAGTAGATAATCTGTAAGGAATATTTTTCAGACCGCTAAAATCTATTTCTGGCTAATTGGCCTTGCTTATTCCTCATGTGATAAAGTCTATATTAAATGATATGGTATTTAATTATTAATACTTTTAATTGTAATTCTTTTCATGTTATAAACCGAAAAGGATACTACGTGTTTGAGGGATCGGGTTCGAATCCGATCTCTCAGAGAAGTAGGATAACAGGAGAAGTTTTGCACAATATTTCACAACCTATTGATGTTGCGATCCTCTGATATAAAGTAGTTTCACATGTCTGATATCTCGCATTAAAAATCCAATTCTTGCTGTATTTGGTTGGCTGTAACTGCTCTCAATAAAGAGATCCGAGAGATAGGAGAGAAACCGATTTCGGATTCTATTCAAACGGTTATAATTCTACCTAAATACACTGGTTTCCAAAAATTAATGAAAAATTACAAAAATAGCAAAAATTCGTTCAAAAATCAACCAATTGCAACAAAATTTGAGTATGTTGTTAAACAAAAGGTGCTGAACAAAACAGAAATATGCAAAATATGGCGCTGCAATAGGAATGCATTATCTGCAAGTAGCATAAAAATGAATGTTTAAGTGTAAGACTGTTAAGGTTTCGCTGTGATAGTAACGTAAGGAATCTGGGATAGATAATTGATTACAATGACTTCGAAGCATTATTTGCCGGAAGAACTGAGGGGGAGGTCCATTAGAAACTAGAGGCAGGTCAAAATTAGACAGAGGTGGTCAGATGGTTAAATGTGAGTCTTTTCAAAGAGATAGCAGACTTTTTTGATTTGGAGAAAACCCGGAACACGTTATCATTCATCAAACATCCGTGAAAGAGATTCATACGGAGGAGACATTGTCTGTTTTTGCGATGTTATCTCTTTGGGTGAACGCACAGCCTCCATGACTTTCCGCATAAAACCTCAAGTGTTAGAGATAACATCCTTGATGCCTGTGTGTGCCCTTATGTCGGTGCAATAGGCTATAATTTCATTCTACAAGATGATAACGCTAGAACACACAGGGAGGCTATCGTGGAAGGCTACCTTCAGCAGCAAACAATTCAGCGCATGGAGTGGCCAGCTCGATCTCCGGACCTGAATCCCATCGAGCATATCTGGGATGCTCTTCGGAGACTTATTGCTGCTCTGAATCTTTATTCTCAGACTGTTGCCAGGCTTATAGCAGCTTTACAAGAACAATGACTCTCACCAACTACTGACTTGGGGACCACATAATTGACAGCATCACACATCGCTGTATGTGCTGTATTGCTGCTTGAGGTGATCATACTCTATATTGAAGATACTTTTCCAATATCAAACTGACATATCCAATTTGTCAATTTCATACATGTGCTAATTACTATAACGTCATAATTGTTCCGTGATTTGTTTTCATGTTATTTTACACTTTACTATGTGATGTATACTTCTCTCAAGTTCATTAAAATCAGCATGTAACTTTATGATGTATCGCAATTTTTATGATTTTTCCTTAATTTTTGAAAACCAGTGTAATTCGAGCTGAGGTGACATGTCTTCTCTCTCCTTGATCCAATCGTTAGAAAAGTCTTATGGCTCTACACCCGCATGATCACATGAAATGCACTAAGCGAGATAAATTTATTTCAGTTCCATGTAAATAATAGAAATGAATTACACTTCAATCACTCTAAAATACTCTAGTCGGGCTGAATCGAGATAATTTCTTGCCTCTGGCAGATTCTGTGTACGATGCCGCAGTCTTTTAATACTTAAGTATATTTTAATTGTAAGTATACGTAGTTTTCAAATTATTATAAGTATTTAATTATTTGTATTTGTCGATGTTTATTACAAGCAGACAATAGTTAAATTGTTAATCATTTTAAATTCATCCCTTTTCCTTATTTATACTTTTGTGGAATAATCTAGCGTTTGATTTTTATTTTTGCTTTACTTTATAGGAATACATTCGCAACAGATTGTATTAGTATATATATAAAGTCTATAGACAGCATTCTTAAATACGTGACTGTTTCATAAGTAGACATTTTCATCGATAGAACATAATGAATTATTTAATGTTCTTTCAATATTTGCGTTTTCTCAGAGAGGAAGAAAGTATAGTAATTATTCCATTGCCAGATGGTTAATTTTTGGAAGGAGCGCAGACTCTTGTGTCGGCTTTAGTTTTGGCACCCAGGGCGAATACCCGATCAGCTTCACTTAATTCCGCATTTCACACCATCCGCTTTCTTGTGAGCCTGGTCGAAGCCATTACAATAAAAAAAAGCCTTAGTGCTCATAGGGCGAAAGAGCCAAATAATGGGGAGAAGACAGGCTACATCTATACAAAAATTTGAACTTATTTTTTCCTCTAGTAAGTTAATGTCAACATGCATAGATGACCGGGTTTTCTAAATCTTGTGACAATATTGTATCATTAAATCCTGATATTTTAAAATGCATTATTTTCATGCATTATACTATACATTATTTAGTAGCTTTAAGAATTATAGATTAACTCAATAAGAAGAAATTTAAAACATGTCCAGCTAATAGAGGAGCAAAATAGCTAACGAATCACAGGAAATTCTTTGCAGTAATAACACAAACGCTTAGGCCATTAAACCCATTAAAAACAAATAAGTTGAATAGCAAGACGTTGCATCATTTACACGTAATAAAAAAATATTCAAACTTGTTTTTACAGTTTTCTCCTATGACAATAATGAAATGATACGGATGTAAACATGGATGATTACCTTCAATGCGTGCTTTGTTTTTAAAATTAAATAATTTAGAAATGTATTTAATATAACGTAAAATATTAAAGATATATCTCAATTCTTTATTTTCTAAAATATTACTATAATTTATTTACTAGATATTATCATAATCAATCTTTAAAAAAAATAGTAAATACTTTTAAGCTTTAACGAAATTTATAAAAAATTTTGGTTCATTTAATGAATAATGCATCGTTTACACTAAAATAAAAAAGGAAAACAAACAAGAAAAGAATGATGAAGGAAATTTACTACGTTTAATATATTTCGTAGGAGATTAGTAACGTCTTCAGACATCAAGAACTGGTTTTATTTGAGAGTCGTTCTCCATAAGAGATGCAATGAACTCTGTTTTTCTTCTTCTCATCTTTTGCTTTTCTTTAATATCGGCACAAAATTGGACAAATTATTTAAAATTAGACCCTAATTATGAAGTTCGGTGGTCAATACAAGGCGAATGGATCATATTTCAAGTGGAAGTAGCCACAAGAGGATGGGTCGGATTCGGAATTTCTCCGAACGGAGGAATGACAGGTAGCGATATAGTAATAGGATGGGTGAAGAATGGAAGAGCACAGTTTCATGTAAGTATTTTAGAAAAATCTGATACATAATTAAGTATTAAAGATTTATTTTTTAAATTAGATTTGATCGATATATATCGTCAAATTTTAGTAAAAACGTTATAATATTAACAGGATAGATTTGCAGATGGAAAATTTCTGCCCGCAATAGACGAAAGTCAAGATTGGAAGTTACTTTGGTGCTGCGAAAACGATACTCACACTTCTATTCGTTTTACAAGATTGATGAACACAGGAGACTATGAGGATTTATGCATTAATCCTGTAAGAGATTAAGATATAATCACACTTAAAATATTATATTTTGAAATTTTATGTAAATTCTTTAAAGGAAGAAACAGTAAGAATGATTTATGCTTATCATACTGACGATCCAAATTCACCTTCTACAATATTGTATCATGGAACAAAACGAAGAGGGTCAAGAAGTATTTTACTTAGAAACAATGAAGAATTGTTTAAACATTATTCAAACACAGAAGATGTTCATTATTGGGACGTTAGAAGTGCTAACGTAAGTCACTTATAAAAAACTTCTTTGTATCTTTGATTTAAAAAACAAAATTTCTTCTTTAGGTTTTATTGCCAGAAGATAAAGATACTCAATACTTTTGTACTTTAATAAAAAGACCATATTTAAGCCGCAAGCATCATGGAATAGAGGTAATTTAATAGAAGTTTATTTTATATTTAAAAAAAACAATAATTTTATATAATTGCAATATGAGATTTAAAGTATCTCGAATGCAGATTAGTTTTATAGACATTTGTTGATGATATTTGCTGATTATTTCTTAATAACTCATTTAAAATAAATTACATTTAAATAATTAATTATTCTTTTATTCAAAGTACGAGGTTGAATCAATTAACCGCATTGCATTTTTAAATGTACAGTAAAACCTTCAATGTATTAGAGAAATTAAAGCGGGACTACAAGATCATTTTTCATAATAGTTTCCTTTCTTTTCATCTATTATTCTGTGTATTGTTGAGCAAGCTTCTTTATGCCTTCAGAAATAAATGTTTTTGGTTCGAAGGCAAACCAATAAAAAATCACTTTTTTTACGTCTTCGTCCGTGGCAAATGGAAAATTATCGGAAGAGTTACCCACAGTAAGCAGTTACCGTTACAATGGGAATCTGCGTGAAGCTTGTAATCTGTAAAAAAGTAAGAGTTGAAGTAACTTTTTAAAATTATTGTATTGTTCCACAACAGTGCTAATCCTCGAAACGCTAAGCCCACTGTTCAAATTCTCAAGAATCGGACTTTGAAATGTTAGAATGTTCATGTATAATTCTGGACCTTGCTCCTTTGGGTTAGCATCTATTTGATCCTCTCAGCACTCTTAAAACGCCAAAAATTTGCAACGGATAAAAAAGGAGAAAAAGCAACGTATTAGAATCTCGCTTTTCAATCGGAAATGTTTTCATCTGAAGGCATAGAAATATTCGTGCAACGTTGAAAACCAAAGAAAATATGTTGAAAAATGATGTTCTTGTAAGAGCTCTTACCGCAATAAATCTTAACAATAAGTTACGGATAATTTTTGATTAGCTCTCGTACTGTTGAAACACATCTGCATATACCAGTGGTTCTTAACTAGTGTTCCGCAAACCACCTCGAGTGTTCCACGAAAGAAAAGATTTTAAAGTTTCTATTGAAATTTATTCCCATTGTTGGAATGTGTTTGTATTAGCATCAATATGCTAAAGTTTATTACTTTATTGCTTCATTGTTTCCTGAGAATAGTAAACATGGAATTGCTTATTAATTTTTTAATATTTTGATGCTAATACTCAGTGTAATAAAAAGTATATGAATGGTGTTCCGCGACCTGAGTAAGGTTGAAAACCACTGGCATATACCATTACATAAATATAAAACATTAGATATTTAATTTATTCAGGTTGCTCCGATAATTCAACCGGGAAATGAGCGATTCGTGCATCACATGGTTCTGTACGAATGCTACGTAACTGAGGATAAAATAGCACCATTTCTGAAGAAACAATATCACGAATGTTTCGATAAAAATAATTTCCCGATCTTTACGTTTTGCTTAACTCCAACTGTTGGATGGGCCGTTGGAGCGGGGGTATGTTACTTATTTTTATAACTAAAATTTTGTAATATTTAATATTTAATATTTAATTATTTAATATTTTACAGCATTCACACTTACCAAAAAACGTCGGCTTTCCGATTGGATTACCAAATTTAGTTTGGTATCTTTTAGAAGTTCATTACGATAATCCCGGATTAGAAAAAGGTATTTTATAATAAATTATTGAAAAATATAGAAACATTTTCTATTGTTAATCAAAAACTGTTTCAAAATCTCTGGAGAATTTTTCTTATTTACGTATATAACAGTAGAAATAATAATAGGAGATATTTTAGGAAACAGATAACTAACGCTTTAAGCAGGATCTATTTTTTTTTCCTATTATTGTCTGTGGGGGCATTAAGAGCGTTTTATAATCATTTCTATCATCAGTTTGGCCAGGCCCACAATGGAAACGGCAAAGATAAATCTGATATATGCGAAGCAGGCTGTCCATTCCTTGGGTTGTTTGCCAGAATTTGATTCTGAGTCTTCCAGAACAGTAGATTGGCTCCTTAACCGTCTCGGCCATCTGTCCATCCGTAAAGTAGAGTTAAAAATGACGACTTCAATTATTAGATACATTCAGTTATTATGAATTGGATTAATGGAATAAACCAACTTCTTATGCGATCTTCCAAGGGGAATGCTTCTTGAGAAGACTTTCTGTAGAAAACTGGCTCTGTTTAGGTGTTACCATGTGAAGAAAATCCAAAAAACTTCATGTGACCAGCCTGTTGGTGAGGCGGAACTTCGTGACCATCCAGTATTCAGTGGTTTTATCCACTCTGTTACTGGTTGAACTATGCTAATATGTTTTTTGATATTTTCCGTTGTTTGATCGATATGTACTGAAAATAACCGAATTAAAATTAGATATCTCACTTTACTGACAATATTTATTAATAAACAAAGGCCATAAATGTCATATAATCACGGAAACCGCAAAAAATATGTTTTCATTTAAATATTGATTATTAATTAGGAGTGGTGGATAGTTCCGGATTAAGAATCACATACACATCTAGGCTTAGAGAACATGACAGTGGAACATTGACTATAGGTTCTTTATGGTACCCTTGTATGTTTGTACCACCGAAGCAAGAAGAATTTACGATATCGGGTCACGCACATCCATCTTGTCTTAGACAGGTAAGTTAGCCTCTTTTTATACGTGATTTTCTTTTATGTCAATCATATTACAAAAAGTTTTAAATTTATAGAGATTTCCTCCTGAGGGAATTAAAGTATATGCTACTTTACTCCATTCACACATTATAGGTTTGTAATTATAATAAAAGGAATTTTTTCTCTTTATTTCATTGATAACATATTGAAATTAATTTTTCAGGTAAAACAATAACCGTAAGACATTTTCGAGGAAACAGAGAACTAGAACCTTTAAGTAGGGACAGAAACTACGATTTTAATTATCAAGTAAGAATATTTAATACAGATTAAGTATAAAATTTTCTCCATCAATCATTTATTAATTTGATTCGCCGGTATCTAGGACAAACTTCCAGTTAAACAATTGATTAATGATGATAAATAAGGCTGTATCTAATAATATAGTTTTAACATAGATGATGGAAGACAGTCGCATTTATAAAGTAATCATCGGTTAATATGTTTCTTGAAACAACATGTTAAGCAAATACAGTGCCTAGTAGTGATGATTCTTTAAACCTAGCTACAGAAAAATATAGCTAGAGGCGTAGGAATGACTCTTAATTTGCAGGGGCACTCTGTAAAAACGATGAATGTTAAACTTATTGTAGGGAAATCACGCAAATCTTTGTTTTTGTTTCAATTTATTCTCTAGTTGCATTTTGCATTCTTTAAGTCATATTCCGATTATAAAAATGGAGACCGGGAGCCGCATGGCTGAGACTACATCCGTAGCGCCGCATACTGTTCTACATCCATAGTATTGTCAAAAAATTTATCTTTAATTAATGAACTATGTCGAAACGAAAATGAATGTAAGAAAACACGAAGATTTTTCGTATTTTATTGTTGATTTGGCACACCAGTAGCCGAGCGGATAAAATACAATTTCTACTTTTATGAATTACAGTATAAATAAGTAGTAGTATGTTCACTTTGTGGTTCGCTTCGGATAATCGAATTTTTTACTGTACTTGTCTGCTAGAAAGTTTATCCGTATTAATAACAGTTCAGTACCGGACCAAGCTTGGAACCGGAAGTGATCCGAATTTCTGGATTTTACGGTTTTTGAACACAGACTAAATTGTAGCGTTGCCTCCCGAGAGGACTTTTCCTATAGAAACTGGCCCCTATTAAGGTATTACTAACGTGAAGGAAACCGAACCTGGGAAACTTTACGTGGCCAGCTCGTTGACGAGGGGCGAACCCTCGACCAACTAACTACCAGTATTCAGTAGTTTTATCTATTCGGCTCCATTATTATTGCATGATTATAAACTCGAAATTCATGAATAACGTATTCCTTTTCAATCAATATATTATAATAAATTAATTAAAACTGAAATATCAAATAAATATTTGTTATTCTAATAATTTATTCGTTGAGGAGCAGTAATATTCATAGATCATATATTAACTATAAATTGATTATATATATATTCATTATAGAAGAAAATTCTCTCTATTAGGAATACCGCACGCTTCCGAGAGAACGAACTGTTTTACCTGTAAGTTGCTGCTTAATTTCATAAATATATATTTTTCGAATTTATTGATACTGATAAAAGCATATTTATTAATTTTCAGACGGATCATCTGATTGTCGAATGTGTTTATGATTCTTCAGAGAGAAGCACTCCAACTTACGTATGTCAGTTTTCTTTCTTATGCTTATATATTCCTCAAATTTTAAACGTGCAAAAATAAACTTTAGGGTGGAGTTTCAACGAAAGAAGAGATGTGTGTAGCATTCTTGGGATATTATCCAAGATTAAATATGTCAGGAGCACTCAGTTGTCCTTCTCCTAGCAACGTCCTAAAAGCAATAGGAATCAACGAAGTGTCATCGTAAGCTTCTCTTTACAGTTCAAACTTTAAATATTTATTCACTTGTTTAATGAGTATTATTTTATTACTACAGTGATGAAAGATTTGTCGTTTCTCCATTAACTGGCAAAAACGAGAGTTATTTCAGTTTTCTCGACTCGTATCCATGGGATAAGAGATCAATAAAGGCCGTGCAAAGATCCATGAAATTCAGTCCACATATAACTATTTGTTTCGATAGAGGAGGAAAAGCGATAATTGTAAGAATAAATTTAAAATTAAAATTAGAATGATAATGTCTCAATGTGTAAAATGTATATTTAAACCATTTTACAGAATCCTATATTAGCAAGATATCCAAGAATAAGGCACTTTTACACAGATAAAAATACTTGTACGGTAAGACCTCCGCAAAGGAAACCAGTTGTAGAACCAGTAAGACCAACAATGCCTTCACACACTAAAAGGCCAGAAATTCGTTATCCTCCAAATACTAGAGTTACAACAAGGAAGCCTGACAGCTCTGCTGAGATATCTTCACAGGAAGTACCACATGTACTTCCTTATCCTGTAATCGATCAAATAATTATAGAATCTGGTTGAAACTAACTTAACGATTGAATTTTGCATTTTTAATCCGCTTGAATTAATACACAAACGAAATAGGCGTGATTCAGCATATCTTTATGTTGATGAAAAATGTTTAATTTAATTAATGCTAATGGTTTTAATTACATGTGACGGCTTTCAATTGCCACAAGTGCGAAGGTATCGCGAAGTTTTCAGGAGTGGAATCATATTTTATTATGCTTTATGGGCATTAGGTAAGCGTGATTGTATGAATGTAAACTTGACTTTAAATAGGAAATTTTACTATCGAGTGTTTTCGATAATTTAGCTTATCACCATCATGATTTTAATAGCTCATCTGTTCGCATTAGAACTGTATTTATACTGAAGTTATTTTTAAAATTTGTGTACTAAGACTTTTATTAATATTAAAATAAAATCTTATAATTGACTGTAATAAATGTATTTTAATATAGAGTAGTAATTTGCACGAACTGCAATTATTTTATTATGTGAATTTGTCTTCCACAGGAAATAACTGAAGGACTCGATTACGATGGAATAATTCCATAAGCCAAGCACCTTAAAAAAATACATACAACAATCATTGCGTTTGTGTTGTTGCTAATGATAGACGTCGACATCAGTAATTAGCAGCGGTTAGCTGCTAATTACTGATGTCGACGTCTATCAATATTTTTACTTGCGATTAAATAATAGTTGACACGGTTTTTCTGATCTGAAACCATGTCAAATATTATTCGTTATTCTTATTTCTTGCTTAAACAATATGTAGTGTAATTAAATGATCACTTGACATTCCTTTATCTCTTCATTTTCAATTCACTTGATACGCGTTTTAGATACACGTTTCGGGCTCAAATTGCCCCTCTTTAGTCAATTCAAGATCACAATCTTTTAATAGTGTCTGCTTTAAAAGATTGTGATCTTCAGTTGACAGTTTAAGCAACAAAAAATATATACATATTTGACATATTTATTTTTCCGGATGTTGTAGAATATAGCATAGCTGAAAGTATGGTAATCGGTCAAATTCTATCTCCTCTCCTGGTTCCTTTTAAAAGAAATAATGACTCTATCAGAGCGAAAACTTTCGTTTCATATCAGTAACTCATTGAATTCAACAGAAAATGGCGTTCAGCGGTGGCCGAGTGGATAAAAACTACTGAATGCTGATAGTTAGTTCATTCGCAACTAATCAAGGCCACGTGGAGCTTTTTGAAATTTGTTCACGTGTCACGTGAAATTTGTTCACGTGTTCACTAACTCTAAGGCCAGGAACACACATGCGTAAAATTAGCATAAAACAGAAAGCGTAAAAATTTTTCTGAAATTTTGGCTGAAACAGAAACGAAAAAAGAGTAGAGCGTGTCTCTACTTTTTACACTGTAAAATTTTTACGCCAAAATTCCTCCAATAAAGAGAAGTCTTTTCTGTGACGTCAAAGTAGACACGTGGTTTTATTTTAACAATGGCGGCAATGAGGGTGACACTTAATTGTGACGGTCTCAAAAAAACGAAAAATAAATGAAATAGAGTGTCGACCACATAAGTGTCGTGTATAAAGACACTGTATTTAAACAACGTTCATGGATGGCTATAGGTGCAAAATTTCAAATAACAGGTAGATCTAGTAGAATCGATATTTAGATCACACGTTCTTTATTTGAATTCGGAATACAAGTGTATTAATTTAAATTATCTATATTATAGCAGAGGAAGAGGAGAAAAAATGGAAAGTACAAAGGGATAGATATATGAGAGGAAAAAATTAATAAAATTAGCACTGTTAGTGGCAGTGATGTTTCCTATTCGGCTAGAATTTTTACGTATGTGTGTTCCTGGCCTAACTTTCCATCGAAAGTCCTCCACGACGCATCACCCCTTGGTAACTCTCCCATGTTATCTTGCATTACACCATCAATTCAATTCGAATCTTAATTGTTTATAATATTTTTTGCTTAAATGTTTGTAGACATCTTTATTCATAAATCGAGCTGACGATTGTATATACATGTGAGGGGCTAGCCGGGGTACAGAGTTGGGAAAGTACTCTTGCACCGCTTATTCGGCAGCTAATTGTTGGGATTAGCCCTCGGTTCGTCAAAAAGGATGGCTTCTTGTATAAATGAGAAAAATAAAAATGCGGAGAGCGATGATTTCGTAATCACTTTTCTCTTATGTCAGGCTCCCGACACCAGATAGTCACGCAGATAGTTTTGCGGACTATCACGCGTTAGTTATTAGAAATATCTGTGACGTTCGAGTGACAACGTCCGTATTATATCATAGGAGGGTTAATTTGACAGGTGGAGCGTTTCGTGAGTGGTAAATCTTCCGAGCTAAATTAATGAGATTATGTTAAAACAATAACAATATATTTAATAAAACTAAACTAAATGAATGAATACAAGTAAATACAAATGATATACAGGGTGTCCATAAAGTCTCTTTACAACTTAAAAAATTTATTGCAAAGGCAATTGATAAGATATCTTAATCAGACTTGTTCTATTGTAATCAATGGTTTTCAAAGATTTTCTACCTCATTTAATACACCTCTATGTGAGCACCATTAGTCGCATGAAGCACATCAAGGCAGTATTCGACTTCTTGCCATGTTCGCTGTACATAGACTCGTCAATGGTTGCTATTGCATCTGTTATCTTTTGCTTTAGTTCAGTAATGTCCTGTATCTTTGTTCAATACACGATATCTAACATAGTCCCATAGAAAAAAATCCAGAGGTGTAATATCTGGTGAATGTGGTGGCCACGGAATTGGTCCATCCCTTCCAATCCAATGGTCTTGAAATGTTTGATTACGGAAGTCAGAAACATGCAGTCGCCAAAGTGGTGGGGCACCATACCGCTGGAACATGATGGTCGGTTGAAGGTTCTGCAGTTGTGAGGCCACATATTCAGTCAAAAGGTCGAGGTAGACATCTGCGTTAATTGATCTCTCGTGGAAGAAAAATGAACCAAAAATTCGATTGCACATAATGCACTGTGATTAAAAACTTCGAAAACCACTGAGTACAATAGAACAAGCCTGATTAAGATATTTTATCAATTGCCTTTGCAATAAATTTTTTAAGTTGTAAAGAGACTTTATAGACACCCTGTACATCTTAATGGGCTTTCAAATGATATATTCGAGACTTATCTCTCAAGAAGATCAAACTAACTAAACTTAATCTAAATTATCCTATATGCGGAAGTTTAACATCTATACGTGAGAGAGATAATCAACTATTCGCGAGAGAGTTCACATCAATTCTAACAATATACTACCTTAGGAGTACTTTTCTTCGTTTCATTTATGTTTGTTCAATTTGAGGAGAATCTTCTATTCGAACCTGTATAGCCTATGACACTCTTCTTATGGTGCTTCTATGGCTAAGTCTCGTTGAACTAGGAGAGTATGGACAATTCGGACCTTCATTATGACGAACTGCATATGGTAGTTTCGTTGGAGAGCTACGACGACTATGCGGAGTGGCGGGAAAACGTCCCTTTTACATCTTTTAATTTCTCCAGATCTCTTCCAATGGAAATCGAGCTTAAGGATCATCTGACTGGGTGTGGTTGATGTGTCTTTCAGATTTAGTCACCCTTTTAGTCATGGGAGATAAAAATCTCTCTCAGGAACTGACTGTTAAACAAAGGAAACGTTTGTTCCTCGTTCTCTTTGATATTTTTAACTTGATAAAAAAATATCGATTTATTATATTAAATTTTTAACAAATTGCTATTAAATTTTCTAAAATATTTTCTCTAAAATTACCGACTCTCACATACAATTTTGCTTTTAATTATAAAGTGAAGAAACTCTCAAATTTGCAATAACAATTGATTGTATCATATGTCTTGTAGAGAATGTGTGGATAATGACGAAGTTAGGATATAATAAAACGTTTCAAATGTTCATCTAAATCCTGCAGTTTCTGAACCAAGTTAAGTGGAAGATTGTTGTGGTGTGATGGAATAAGGCAATACAACATACGGGCGAGAGAACAAAGGGGGATCTCCGGGAAGACGTTCAATCGAAAATTAGTCCTATTTAAGTATTAGATACGCAAATAAAACTCGAAAACGCCTCGTGACCAGCTCGCCGATGAAGACCGAACCCATTGCCAACTAGCGATGAGCGTTCAGCACATACGATATTTTCGGGAATCTTTGGAGAATATTTTCACGTCAATATAAAAATATTCTTTAACTTCAATTCCAGAACTCTAAATTTTATTAAGTAAGTTGAATACAGTATATACAATATTATAATTAGTATAAATTGTATTACTGATGCAGCAACTCATTGTATGCTATTATGGAATTCAAACTGATTTCGGGACATAACTTTAATTTATAACATTGAGCTTATGAAAAATGGTCATCTGGCTTTACCACGGTTCATTTAATTGCGGTTTTCCTTTACAACCTTCTTAATAAAGGAAAGGTCTTGAAAAATCTAAAAAATCAAATATAAGTCATGCTAGTGAACCATTTTACACGTTTTCAAAACAATTTAATTATCAATACAATTTAATTTTCAGTTTATTGAAGAATCTTTCCATGTTTAAGCTAAATAAACGAGTACTTTATGCAATATTTAACCTTTAATTTATTTACCAATGCTAACATCATCAGGAATGAGGAGTTTACACTTCTGATCATCTTGGAATACCGATTCTTCGCATACGTTCTCGCAACACAAATCTACGAGTTCGAGTCCTGCTCCCGTTGAAAAAAATTTGTTATGGTATGCACGATACTCTGTAACTGAAATTAAATAAAGTTGAAAATCAGACATTTTATCGCAACATAATTAACATTATGTAAAATTCGATAATGGAATTCACTTACGATGCCATGATATCAATGTTGGAAGACAGGTGTTAACCAACATTGTATACAGATCTTCTCCACATAGTTGAACTTTTGCAACTAGAGAACAGCCTATAAAAAATCATAAATATTATAATAATAATGTTTTTCTGTTTTTAAAATTTATGCAATTTATAATAAATTAACAGTTAAAACGTTTATTTTTAATGTTTACAATACTTCAATTAACAAGAATAAATATAACTACAACACTTTAATAAGTATGTTTCCGCAGTGATGACATGGATTCAAACCTGGATCCCCACCTGGCTGTCCATGAGCATGCTCATGATCAATTATGGTAGTCCAAACCATGATCAATTATGGTAGTCCAAACCATCATAATTGATAATAAGCAGTATGGAATTGAGATCAGCTTTCATCCGTACCATAGAGCGGGTTTGCTCACCAGTGTCCGAGTAAATGACACTACTGAACACTGGTTTGCGTTTCGCCAACAGGCTCGCCGCGTGGCGGTTCTCGAATTTTTTTCACGTGTCTTACATTTGAACAGGAGCCAGCTTTACATAAGAAGTCTTTCCCGGAAGGCAGATCGTTCAAGTATTGCTTTATCTTATTCCATCAATGTAATCCATTTTAACTCTGTAATTAATGATTTATTGTAAACAATTCATCGTCTGTACATTGGATAATTATAGAATATTCAAGAACAAATTCACTTGCATTACTTCAAGTTCTATAATATTATATTATCTGCATAGGAAGAAAACAATTAGAAGCAAATTTTACATTATTGCAACATTGAAAACATTCCCTCTTACATAAGAATGGTAAATTTATGCACAGATAATGATATAAACTCGATTTAACTATACTAAATTTGGTTAATGTTACCTTAGGTTCCGAGATTGCGGTGGTGGGATTTTTTCCCTACGTCGGCGTCCGCGACGGGGAAAAATTTTTTCCCTAGACTCGTGACGTCGACGCCCTCGAGAATTTTTTTCCCCGGTCGGTTTCGACCCCGACTTCCATGTTGCCGAGTATCCTGTAACCTCGAAACGGCGACGGTGTGTGTAAATTTGCGACGGTAGAGGGAGCCTTTTCGTGACGTCGTGCGAGAGTAATATCGGCGGGAAATTCATAGTGGTGTTACGCGCGAATATGCAAATGCTCGATCTGTGACGTGATTTCTGTTCGTTTCAATGCAATTTTATGCAAATTGACTACCAGTTGGAAACGTGTGCTGCCGTGTTTTGCGATTTGGATTATGACTCGTGTTTTTTTTCGTGACGATTTTTCGTTTTCAAATTAACTCTTATCGGATAATAATTGTGGTTAATATTTCTTCTTGCATTAGTAAGTATTTTTTTTATTTTTTTTTTTATTTTTACAATTTTTAGCTAAACGTTAGACGAACCTGTAACTAGAAATTAAGGATAGGCTGTGTTTTTTTTCCCACCATTCCAACCTCCCCTCGTTTAGTTATTACCGATTGTGTGGAAATGAGCGGTTCGGTCGATTTGATTTGCAACGACGAATTTCGGTCGAAATGCACTTCCCGTGATTTTTACAAGTCGATGGAAGACGACCGTTTGGAGTTAGGTGTACCTCCCTTTGTCGATAGCGCATTTAAATTTGCTGTGAAATTAGGCATACAGCCGACTGAGTCCGTTTGCATTGATTGTGATTCCTGGCCCTCCAGAAAACCAGGCGAGAGATTTCCAACTTTTGCCCAACACTTAAGCAACACTTGTCCGGGCAGGGAAAAGTGCCGATTTGGTTCCAGCCCGAAACCGTTCCCGCAGCGCCTGCGACGATTACGAAAAAGAAAGCTAACAAGAAACAAGAAGAAGGGAAAGATACCAAAAAGCAGCATAGTAATACTAATTCAAAAGAAGGAAAACGCCAACCGACCAATAAAAGGGCGGCCGAAGCGAAAACAACAGCGAATAAAAGAACTTCACCGAACGAAAATCCGGAGTTTAGCGAAACCGGCAAAAAATTGGATCGAAAAGGAAAGAAACAAAGGAAGAAGTAGTCGAACTCCATCGAAAAGTGAGTAAAAAATTACTTTTTCCCTTTTTTTTAATTTTTTTTTCATTTCGGTTAAAATCCGCGGATTCTGCATAGCATTTCAAGATGGCGGCCGGTCGCGTGGCCATCTTGAATCGCAGGGAAAAAATTTTTCCCCGGAGCGGTCGCCGACGTAGGGAAAAAATCCCTACGTTTCCATCTCGGAACCTAAGGTAACATTAACCCTAAATTTATAGTAAGATTTTCTGTTAACTCCAGACAATTCTAGTCTCTAGTTTAATGCCTTCATATTCTTAAACTAATATGCCTACTTTATATTTTAATAAATATTTCTTACCATGTGGTACAATAATAATTGTACAAATAAGCAGAAAGAATAACATTTCTCGTGAATTCACTATTTTACTTTTCATTGCTAACGTCCGAGATGCGAATCTTCACTATAAAGTGCATCCAAGTGAAAGCTGTAGAAGTCTATATATATGTATATAAGTATAATGTAATTTAGCATGGAATATTTTATGATAAACTATCTTTAATTTCTTTATATAATAGACTTTGACAATATTAGAATTATTTAAAGATTAATAACTTTTCGTTAAGATTAATATTTTCGTTTCCTCCTTTATAGTTAAAGAGGGCGACGAAAATATACATTATATACAAGTATACGTGACAAATATCTAAAATTTTAACTGAAATATAAGAATTACTGTGTAAAATCAATTCAATTTTAATGATTTATGATTTTATATTAATAAATGTGTTTTCACGTATACATTATACATATTGAAATACAGTAAGACCTCGTTTTGCGCTCCTTCGATTAACGCTGATTCGACATTAGGCAGTCTGCTCGAAGCTTAAAAGAAAAAGCTCGAAATTTACGCTTATTCAAATTATCGCTGCATTTCATTGATTCATACATAATAAGATTATTTTCAACACGAACCAATGAACAGAATGTGGAAGAAGAGGTATAATTTTTTAAGTGAAATATTCGTTTTGAAAGATATAGGCCTATAACAATTAATTGAAAAATAAATAAGTTGAACGAGGAGATATTTATTGTGTCTGGCTGCAATTGCCAATCATATTTTTAATTTACCGTATTTAATTTAATATATATGCTTTCCATTTGAAATTAGTAGTGTTTTGCTTCTATGCATCACACCTTCCCTGTTAGCAACTGAGTCGTGCCGTTTAACTATCTAACTTCTTTCAGGGAAAAATGTTTGAATTAAAAATAACGTGACTTTCGGTTTATACCGGAAGTTAGTGTATAGTTAATCGGGGTTTTGTTCACGTGTTCTTTCTGAGTATGGTCTTGTCGTTCATCTATCTTACACTCTTTTCGAGATTAAGGAAAGACAGATAGACGGACGACAGTGGGAATTTATAGGTCTACAATTTATTTCAAATTGCAACCCAAAAAGAAAAAGTAAAAAGAGAAAAAGGAAGAAGGAGAAGAAATAAAAGAAGAAAACTCGAAGAAGTAGATTAAAAAATCAGAAATGTAAATAGAGGAGTTTATGAAACAGAACATATGAATTTTTTTATTATTCATTCTTTTATAAATGTAACACGGTAAGAATATGTTTAAAAATAAGGGGTGTACTATAGATTACCACCTATGGAATTTCGGGACTTTGAGTATATATTTGAACTCACAGGACCGAGACGAGTTCAACGGTACCCTACTTTTGGGCCGGAGGCAAAAAGTAAAAAAAGTTATCATACTTTTTTCGGCGATCGCGCGATGATCAGGAGTCGCGTCGCTCTCTCCGCTAAGCCTATCGCGTGTTTAACAGGCAGTCCGGCAAGTCGGCCATATATACCTTCAACAGAGACAGGTGTTGATCCACGAGCATACCGATCGTCTACAGTCGAGTTAAGTCCTTTGTTCCTACCTCGCGCTCGTCGACCTCGGGGACTACGGCTCCTCAGTCTCGCTATCGCTCGCGGTCGGCTAGTACTACGAGCCGACCGCGCTATCGCGATCGGGGGTCGCGATGCTTGAACAAAAAGAAAAAAAGGAACTGGCGTTCGACTGTTCGTGCAATTTTTTGCCTTTCAGAGTGCTGTTTTTAAATTTGTTTGCAGACTTTACCGCGAGATGGCAGCACTAGCAACTACGGCGCCGTCTGCATGAAAGCATTTAAAAAAGTATGATAACTTAAAAACTATAACTTTCTTATTTTTCGTCTCCGTTACGCAACTCGTTGCTGGATATATTAATCATGTTACCCTAAAACATTGTAATTAAAAAACGCTTATTACTATTTATTATTTAATACGAGCCACCTTTACTTGTAATATTACTATACTGTACGTGTAAAATGAAACCTGATATAATTTTATTTAATTTCGATTTTTTTTTATTTCATACGAAAAATATTTAATAGAAAATAGAGTTGATTTTCGTTGTTTTCTAGTTAATCTCTTATCAAAATCAAATTTTAAAATATTCATTAATATGACAAAAGAACCAAATACACGTCACATTACTTTTAAAAAATCTTTTAGCACATTTTTTTCAGTTTTATCAATTAGTGGATTTTCACTTAATACCCATTTTAGATTTTTTTATATAGAAACATTCTTATATGATAGTTTATTTTTCTACCTGAAAATTATAATGTTTCTAACTTTTGCAGTCAGCTTAACATTTACTCAGTGATTGCTTGCTTGCCCGCCTTCTAGCAGGAGGGGTGGACGTAAGCTGCAATGGCTATTTCGTCCCGTGTTTACGTTGTTTGAAAACTGAAAAATCCATGATTGGTTGAAGTTCGTGGTTTCCGTTACGGGACTGTGTTGCCCCGGGTCCTCAGTAATCTTGTCACGTGTAGTATTGGCTAGTTGGGCACGAGCTTCTAGGCTATATCGTCCCGTGGCAAAGTCAGACGTAATTGTCACGTAATAGTTCTATGCGTTTATGATGGTCGTTACGAGGGGAATAATGCCTTCTGAAGGGTCTTTTAAGAGTAACTGACCTCTATTCAGACGTCACAGACGTGGAGAAAACCCGGAAAACTCCACGTGGATAGCGAGGCGCGACCCCACGACCGAGCTTTTAATGTTTAGGGAACGGAACCGTTTGGCCACTGGTGGGCAACACTCAGTAATGAGTAGGTTCTCTAGAAGTGCACTCTGGCGAAGAAAATTATCTATTTTCTGACAAATTTTTTTATAATAGAAAAGTCTTTTAAGGCATTGCTTGTATCATTATACGAGCAAGACAAGTTACCTCAATTAAACCAAAATTCTTATATTATTATAAGATGTCAATGCGGAGCCACCCAGTAAAATGGCAGCACGAATTATTTAATCAAGATCATGTGAACACTGCTACGAAGGTATTACAGCGAGTCTCTAATTAAGTCAAATACCTAAATCAGTTACGTTTATAAAATATAAACTTAATTATAAATTACTGTAAATTTAATAATATAAATGTAAATATCGTTACTTTATTTCAATTGTTTTATTTTTTAAAGTCGTATAAGCAATGTTCCCTCTATTTTTTTTTATTTTTTTTGTAGTTGAGCTGAACGTGTACTTCTCTGAGCAAAAAAAAATTTTTGCTGAGCACATTCTGAGCATACATATATAAAATCTTATTTTTTCCTATAAAAATTAAAATAATTAATTATAAAGTAGAGATTAAAATTAATTTAAAAACATACTTCCATACAAAATATTGTCTTTTGTCAATGATTTAATGTACAGGTATACCTCGAGTTACGTCGTTTCGTGTTACGTCGTTCTCGATTATACGTCGTTTGTCAAAAAAGTACAGTATATGGAAAAATACAAATCAAGTTTAAGTCATTTTTTCGTCTTTACATCCGTCCGCCACAAATATTGAAGTCGTAATATCACTAGAAAAGCGTTAAAAGCACATAAAATCATATTAAAATATGTACATTTACAGTAAATGTTAATATAATCATCATAAATCCTAGAGAACGAAACATGAAAACATCCGTGTTTCTGTGTTGTCATCTTATTTAGCGGTCTTTAAGTGCTCATTATTGGCGTTTTCCACGGTAGTTTCAATATCTACCATTTGGCGTCGTTGTCAGCGCCACTCGATATTGCTAAATTTAACATAAATTACTTTATTTTCTACTATCGCAAAATAATTTTAATAACTGTGTTTGTTTTTTAACCTTAAAAAATCATCTTATTTTATAATGTCCTTGAGAAACCGCATTCACAAATAAAGAGTCCGCAGCGTACTATAAACATTAAAAAATTGTAAGCATGTACTGTACAGTACATATATTCGTAAATTTATTCAATAGATTACTTTTTTCTGTACTATATTAAAAACTAAAATTTATTTGTTTGTAAGCTTAAAATAGATTCTTATTAACCATATATTATTAAAAGTGCATTTATAAATAAAATACAGAACTGGGAATGGTAATTTGTGGTTTAGCCTAGTGACAAGTAAATTCGACTTACGTCGCCTCTCCTGAAACCAATTACTGACGTAAGGTGAGGTATACCTGTATTTAATCGAAATATACGTAGCAATAATCATGATGCAGACAGAGTGAGAAATAAGTAAACAACAATTCAAATTAGTGTGCATGCTCTCCTGCGCGGCACATGAATTCTCGTGCGCCGCAACAGTTTGAGCAGTGCGCGGCTGCGCAGCCGCGCATCTTAGAGGGAAAATTGCGTATAAGTTAGAAGATAAGCATTCTAAACGTGCGAAAATATCAGGAAAACAACATTTACGTGTAGAAGGTTATTAAGGTACCTATAAATATTCCTTTACTTAGAATTTAATACTCTAATCTATATACATAATCGAGACGAGTTGATAATAATAATAATCAGCGCAGAGCCCAAACGGTAAGGGGTTGAAAGTTGAAATTTGGTACACAGTTAGGGTACGTCACAAGAACGCACACTAAGAAGGGATTTTTCGAAATTCCTCCCCACGGGGGAGAGGAACAGGATTAAGTCTTAACACTTCAATCAACGATGGAAGTGTTACGTAACAATGAAAGTGTTAAGAGAAAGCGACGTGCAAGACGCAGATGCAGTTTTTTCGTTTTTGCGGGAAATCGAACATATTTTTAGACCCATCTAAAAATTCTGTAATTAGTCTGGAAACAGGGAGGACCCAATTCTTGCATTCTGTGAAAACGTGTAAGGTTGACTATAACGTAATAATCTTAATATTCGCTAAAACGGTTAGGAGTTGAAAGTTGAAATTTGTTATACAGTTAGGGTACCAGATTTAAGTACCAAAGTGTTAAGTAACAATGGAGAACAAGAGAAAGCGACGTGCAAGATTTACGGGCGCTGGAGGAAAAAACAAAAAAGAGAAACAGTAATATGTTAGAACACATTCGGTTTTCAAATTTAAACAGATTAGTTCGGTTTTTCTTTAGAACATTCGATGAAAATCGAACGATAAAATCATAACACCTCGTGAAAATCGAACAATATTAGAACATTCGATTTTCAAATTCGACCTTTCTTTAGAAGAACTTAGTTTGTTGATGAAATTACTCTTTTTCTTTTGTGACTATAACGTAATAATCTTAATCTTTGCTATCGTTACTTTTGCCCAAGCAACGCCGGGCCTACCTGCTAGTAACAATATAGGCTAAATATTTAATAATTTTTTTCTTTTGAAAATCGCATATTAAAGAAAGATCAATTATAATAATTTTTGTTGTACGTATATTTTTGAGGAAATCTAAATGCAAAAAACACCACGTGTTCAATTTTTTCACTTAATTACATTTGCTTCGCTACTGCTTATTTCGAAATTGAATACACGAGGAAACATTAATTTCGAATATAATTTCCCTCAACCCGAATTTGGAAGATATAAACTTGTTCGTTTATATCTTCCGATAAGAATAATAAATTAATCAAGAATAGTGAAGGAAATTTTCTGAAACTATTAGCGAAACCGGTCGTAACGACTTATTTTTTTAAGATTATTTATTATACTATGTTATCTTTTGTGTTCATTTCGTATTCGAATTTCAAACAGATCATCATCATAAAACTTTGCAGGTAAGACATTTTTATGCCACACTAATTGCATTATTGTGACGCTATGAAATTGTTAACTAAGAAATGATTTTTTCCAACAAAACACTACGAAGTACGATAGAATAAAACAATACTTCGTACTGTTTTATCCTACGATTTAATTTCGATAAAACACTACATTTATTCCGATTCAATCTGGAAAAAGAATCTTCAATTCAGCATGTTTTGCCTTTGATAAAACACTACTTGATTTTTAGCAATCGCGTAATCTTTTAGAAAATTATTTTTGTGTGAGAACTGAGGAGGGAAAGAGCGGCGAGCTTCTTTCCCCCTCTTACTGGCGCGGACCTGTGAGGTCCGCCACGATGTCAGGGGATGGCGATATATCGAGTGGGAGGGCTTGTGAGGTCGGAATAAGGTGTCGGTCGTACTCAAGGAAGACAGACATTAATATAAGATGACATATTTACTAAACTCACAAAATCTTACAATTCTAAAAAACAAATACAACTAAAATGGTAAAACCGACAAGTAATATTCGACGTACGGTCGCGTTAAGGTTAAATAGAGTAAGGGCGCGTTCAGTTACGATGATAGATACGCGACAATCCTCTTAGTAATTGCGAATATGCGTTACCCTTCTACTCAAACTAACCCTCTGATATTGAGGAAGTGACCCGAGAGAGAGAGAGAGTTTACAAACAAGCTAATACCTCTGATTAAAGACTCGCTGTTAGTGATGTAACGAATAGTATATTCGACCTCAGCCGAATACCGAATATTCGGCTAGGAGAGTGGCCGAATACCGAATATTCGGCCAGGAGCGTGGCCGAATGGCCGAATATTCGGCCAAACTATTCGGCTTGATTAACGCACGTACAAAAATTGGCGCGCAAAAATTATGGCAAGGATCGCGCACCCTGCTCTCTATTGGCCTGCTGTCACTACGATTTTTTCTTCCAGTAGATCTAAATTATTTACATTAATTAATTAAATTATAATTATTAAAGTTAATATGAGATAGAGCCTAACGTCTACCTCTAGTGCCAAATTGGTTTATAATTTATGTAATAGCCGTAAATAGCCCGATACGATTCGGCAGTTGTTGGTATTTAGATGTAAGTTATAACTTATAAGTTATTTTATTTGCAATCGATCTTTTTAACTCTTTAATTAAGCACTAAAATTTTGTTTTTACTACGTATTTGTTGACTGAATAGTACCCTAAGGATATACTTTAGTGGGGAGATTTATGGTCTAGTTTCTCCCCAGTTGTGGAACGGTTCAAATATATTATTGGGATGTTTCTATTTGTGAAGCTTTGTGATATTTTGTTGTTATTGTTTTTGTCAATATTTTTAAAATTAACATGATTTCAAATGTTATCTTTTGCATATAATGAAAAATGCTCGTTCTTTGCTTTATATATAAAATAAATTATATATTAGTTACTCATCTTCTGGAAATTGATAAATAATTCTTTCTTTAAATATGATAAGTTTCAATAAAACGTTTCGTAAATCATTTTAAAATATCGTAAAAAATATTAAAATATACGCGAATACGAATATAACATAATTAACAAAACAATAACATTGATGCCCGATACATTCTAACCTACACGCCATCAATGCCATAAGATATCGGGCTAGATCAGTGGTCCCCAACCCTATGCCCGCGGGCACCATAGCGCCCGCCGATCGTTTTACGTGTGCCCGCCGCTGTTCGACCACGATAAAAATAGATATTTCGGTTTTCAGTAAAATGCTATATAAAAGTTTTTTCGTTTTTAATGATTAACCACTCAAAACTAGAAATGGCGTCCAACACAGATAAAAGCACAAAGCGAAATGCGACCGATCTCTTTTTCCCCTCCGCCAAATCTTCACCAAGCAAATTTCCCATACCTGAAATGAAATAAACCGGTCCGTTTTGAATATCATAAAATCAAAGTATAGATCACGACTTACAGATGAACACCTTGACGATTGCTTACGAGCAGGAATATCATCATACTCTCCTAATTACGAAGCAATGGCCAATGAAATGCAATGCCAAAAATCACATTTACTTTCAGATTTATATTTTTTATAAAGAATTTTTATACTCTGTAGATTTTGTATGCATTATTTAGTAATTACTTGTTTTGTAAAAATTATTGTTAATAGTCTTGTGTATGTTTTATTACATTTTTGGAATTAAATGTTTTCTGTACATTATGTGTATGTGTTATTAACTATGTCCAAGTATAAATTCACCTTGAAAAAATAAATGGTGCCCGCTGTCCGGCCGGTATCCTAGAATGTGCTCTTAGGTACAAAAAGGTTGGGAACCCCTGGGCTAGATAAACGCTATAATATTATTTAATTACGAAATAATTTAATACTAGAGTTAGATACTATTTCTTATTAACTTTAATAATTATAATTTAATTTTCAGCATTAATAAAAGTTACCAAAATGATTAATTTACTGTTTTTTTGTTATTTCTTACTCCTGTTTTTAGGTATTCGGTATTCGGCCGAATAGTGACTAAATATTCGGTATTCGGCCGAATAGTGATTTAAATATTCGGTATTCGGCCGAATAGTGAAAAATAGGCCGAATACCGGGTAGTAACCGAATATTCGTTACATCACTACTCGCTGTTCATAGATCTTGACTATGCGTCACGTGGAAGACATACGCTGATTTAGCTGAGTGGTCATCGGAGCTTATGGCGATACATATGGCGGAGTTGGGTCGGAGATGACCGTCGGTGGCTTCGCTTCTGTCCTCGGGTGATGTCCGCTTCTTAGTCCGGGCTTCTTGATGTCCGGCCGGATGCCGTGATCGGACCCCTTTTTATATCCGTCTGGACGGAGGGTGACTAACACATCAGGTGATGAGTGCACGTATGACTAAGAATTGTTTATATCAACTGTCCCGAATCGGAGTTTCTAGTTCTCCACGACCGGATGGAAGGGTTGGGAGGTTAAGCTTTATGTTGGGACTTATATGGTGATCGTTATTCTTTTATGAATCATCGGTTTAGTCATAGGTGGAAAAGTTTAGTTCGAACCTCTCAGCAAGGTGACCCTTTATCTACTCTATCGAGGGACTTGGTTATCTATCGGTGATTGGGCCTGGAGGATGTCCTCCGAAGGTGGACACATAGAGTTAAAACCTCGGTGGGAGGGGAGGAATTTTCCAGGACACCTGGGACGTCGTTTTTCTAAGAGAAGACAATCACTTCATTTCTGCGTCGTAGTACGAAGGAAAACAAAAGGGTTATTCTCTTGACCTCTCCGGAGAAAACTCGGAGAAAAAGAGGGAAATTGATTAACATCAGCGTGTAAAAATTCTAGATAGCGAGGGAAATCTCACATTTGTGTATAGCCATACAGAGTCTTGCTAAATTAACATATTTAACTGGTTTATTGCTTGCAGTTTCTAAGAATAACCTTTTAAGTTTTAAACATACTTTTCTTAAACTGTTATCTACCTCTAATCCATAATATTTAATAAATTTCTTTTTGAAATCAAATATTTAATGTTTTATAAAATCATACCATCTATCAATTATATTTTTTTCTGGTTCTGACATAGAATTATTATCATGACAATGTTTTATATGAGATGGGCCAATCTAATTTTATTATTACATGTAGTAAGTTAATGAGGAAAATTCCTGTAATCCGAAAAGTTTTAGGGAAATCACTTAATGCAATTAATAGAAAATTTATAGAGTCGATACTTTATACTATAATTAGAAGTCTTCGAAATATCACCAAAATTATTTTTAAAGTGGCCCAAAAAGTAGTAAATCGTCCAAATGTAGTAGCCTAGACCAGTGTTTCGCAACCTTTTTCTACTCGCGGCACACCTATGACTCGACACGACTCAACACGGCATACCAAAATGTTATTCCCCTTAAAAACGTATATATTATACTATTAATGGAATTACGTTATGCCACTAACCTATTATTATTATTATTATTAAACAAATGTTGTGTTAACCAATTCGTGCGTTATTAAAATTTATGAACTTTAATTCACTGTAGAGTGTATAGTGTAGAAAATACACTTTTCTACTACTATTAAAATAAATAATTTTACTCATACCTTTTCAATGTGATATTTGCGCCTGCTTAGCTGCACACAGACGGCTGATCCGTGGTGGAATCGTTGACAATGCTACTCTCATTTCTTCATCGACGGATCTGAGTCTCTCCCTCTTTGATGTTTTAATTTCAGTCAACGTCGAGAAGCCTAGTTCACACAAATACGTAGTTGAAAATGGCAATAACATATTAACTGCCATCTCGGATATAGCCGGGTATTCACTTTTTATTGTCAACCAAAATATATCCAAAGGCACTTCGAGAAGTTTTAATTGCAATGTTCTGTCTGCTTTTAATTCCGCGAGTTCCTCATGTAGATGAATGAATAGATACTCTGAAATCGCAATGAATGGGTTACGAACCCAGTCGATATCTTCAACACTGTCTCCAAAATACTTCTTGAACCTCTGCTGCAGGATTTGTAAATGTTCTTTAATTAGATCCATCATCATTTTATTACTGGAAGCAAGTGACCATACAGTGTCAAGAACATTTCAAACCAACCATTTTCAATTCTCTGTATCCACAAATTTAGCTTATTCACAAATCCTTGAATCTTATCCATACTAGTAAGAATATTTTCGTTCCTACTTTGCATTTTTCTGTTCAGCTCATTCAATTGTACGAAAATATCAGAAAGATAGGCCAACTTACATACCCATTCATCATCTGCAAATAAATTCGCGTACTCGTGCCCCTCGACAGTCAAAAATACACGTACCTCGTCTTTAAGTTCCAATATTCGCGTTAACACTTTTCCTCTTGATAACCACCGTACTTCTGTATGTAGCAGGAGTGTGGTGTGTTCTGATTCCATTTCCTGACACAAAACGGAAAATAGACGCGAATTTAGGGGTCGCGATTTGACAAGGTTTACGACTTTTACTACTTCGTCCAGCACAGCTTTCAGAGAAGGTGGCAAAGATTTAGCAACAATGGCTTCGCGGTGAATAAGACAATGATCGCATCGTATGTTAGGATTAATTTCACGTACTTGAGCTACAAATCCTTTCACTCGGCCTGTCATAGCTGCGGCTCCGTCTGTACAAACACTAACACAGTCCTTCCATTTTAATTCATTTTGGAGCACATATTCGTTAGTTACACGAAATATTTCTTCACCGGTGGCTCGCTCGGGAAGTTGTTTGCAAAAAAAGAAATTAGTTGCAATTACATTACCATCGATGTACCGAATATAAGCAAGAAGTTGTGCGTGGCCGCTGATATCGGTGGACTCGTCGATCTGAAATGAGAACTTTCGACTGCTGTTGATTTTCTCCTTCATAATGTCTTCAATGTCACTGGATATCTCAATAACTCGGCGACTGATCGTGTCATCAGAAAGAGGAATTTTTGATATTTCACTAGCAGCTTCTGAACCCAGGACTATTTTCACCATCTCTTTACAAGCAGGCATTAATAACGTTTCAGCTATTGTATGTGGTTTTTTGGCCTTTACGATAAGTTCGGCTACCTTATAGCTAGCTTCCTGTACTTCGTCCGAAACATACACTGTTGTAGTCATGAATGCTGCTTGTTTTCGGTTTTGTTCCAACAACCGACGAAAATAATTGACATCTTCGTTTAACAGAGAAGAATGTTTTGTTGACAAATGTCGTTTCAATTTACTGGGCACCATAGCAGCATTAGTAAGTTTTTCACCACAAACAGTACACTCGGGGATTGGGCACGTTTTATCACCACACCAAAAAAAACCGCAAGATAAATAATTATCACTATACTGCCGGCGCACTAATTTTTGTTTCTTTTTTGCGGACTCAATGCTATCACTACTTCTACTCGTCGAAGGAACACTCCGTACAAGGAATTTGTCCATCTTAGAAAAAATTAAATAGTCTAATAATAATAGAAAAAAATAAGACTGACTAGCAATCACAATTTTTGGACTACTACAGAGCACAACTAAGATAGAACTGAAATATTTGCAAGACTTTCAAGGTTTATGAATATTTCACTTAGTAACTCTATATATTCCGGCGGAATGTAAACCAACATAATTATTATTAATTTTCTATCTAGAAATTTTAAGTCTGAATTAATAATTTGAACCAACATTGTTATATAGTTAGTAGTTTTTTGAATAAATTTTACTTCTCCAATATTTTCCTTTAAAATTAAACTTAAACCTCCACAGGGATTTGACCAAAAGTAATAGTTAATCTCCTTCCGGAAGAGAGGATGCTCAACGACAACTATTTAATATCTGTCTACTTGAATACTTGAACAGTGATTGGTGTTGGATAGGTTGTGCGGTCCCGTATGTGATCAAAGTTAACGTCCGAAAGATTTTATATAAGATTTGTTAAATAAATAAAAAAATATCGAAAAAATACGAGAATAATTGCTTTTATGTGATGTTATAAAAATAGAAAAAATTAGTGAAACCAGATTAAAAAAGTAAAGCTCAGAAAAAACATTTAACAAGTAAGTAAAGAAAACTTTTGAAAGTTGTGGCATAAACAAACTGGTAGCAGATTTGACAGTAAGAATCAATATGTGAATAAAGTATAGATTACACAGACTACAACTACAGAAAATTTTGAATGAAGCAACGTCACCATAATAATAAATCGAAAAAATAATTATTGGCACAGAAAAAGACTTCGAGCTCTCTGCCTTAAAATCGTTGCACGTATATTAATTTGGCTAAACGTTAGAATATTTTTACGCAGTATGAGTTAATTAGGGGAAATGAAATTAGGGGAGGGGCAGGATTTCCAGGTTTCCTGTTAGTTAGGCATGTCCTGTAAATATCGCGTTTATAGATTAAATTATTAGAATTGGTTTGGTTAATTTGGTTACGGCAACGCGACGCGTGAGTGATCTGCCGAGGAGATGCATCCCGGGAAGACTTTCACATAAAGCTGGCCATTATTTAGGTGTTACTAACGAGAAGAAAATCCAGAAAACTCCACGTGGTCAGTCCATTGGCCATGCGCGAACTCACGACCAACTACCGGTGTTCGATGATTTTATTCACTCGGTTATTGGAGGATCCTTATCGGACTGCAATTTGAACAAATTGTAGACCTATAAATTCCAACTGTCGTCCGTCCGTCTCTGTCCTTCCTTAATCTCAAGAACGGAGTTAGATAGACCAGACGTGGAAATTGTAAGAGAAACAGAATGAGATTACCGTATTTTACGGACTATAAGACGCACTTTTTTCTTCGAAAAATTGCCTCCAAAATTCAGGTGCGTCTTATAGTCCGTAAAATACGGTAACTATATATGAACTTCCGATTTGTACTCCAAGTTACATTATTTCAATTCAAAAATTTTCCCCTGAACGGAGATAGATACATTACCGGCACGATTCCATTGCTAACAAAAAAAAGTATGATATAAAGGGGCAAAACATTACTACACTACACGAAGGCAAGTGTTATGTGCTACCTGTCGCAGTAATGTAATAATGGCGCATCTATTTCGCGCTATATCATTGTCTCAGTAATTCAGTAAATATAATAAATATTTTTTTAAATTTATATCCTTTTTTGTAACAATTATATTTATTTAATTATTTTGTTAGATTTTTTTTCCAATAGATAACGCTACATGTAAATCCAGCATTTAAAATGTAGCCAGAAATGAATCGATATTTAGAAATCCAATTGATAATTTAGGGTGGGATGTACAAGTACGTCGTCATCCAATATAGAAGTATTTGAACACAACTGCCAAGTTTCGTAGCAATTGGTCAAACGGCCTAGGAGTGTATAACGAACAAACAAACATCCTCATTTATTATATATATATAAATGAGGATGTTTGTTTGTTCGCTATATATATATATTAATTTACTGAATGATGTGATAAAAATCGAATAACTAATATAGTAATTCTAATAACTAATATAGTTTTTTTCATTCTTTAGAATAAGAATGAAGAAAACTTTGAACTCTTATTTATCTTCTTGGTTTTCTCGAATCGGCAACGTTGTCGGTGAATATCCACAACATTGTATTGCTGCCACCTTATTAATGACGTGGATTTTTGGGTCTGGGTTTCTCAAGTTTACTATGATTAGGGAGTTAGAGTATCTGTATATTCCGAGAAACGGAAGAGTTTTAGAAGATAGAAAGTCCATCGAGTCTCTGTTTCATATCAGCAGCTTGAACAGTATCCAACACGATGAAATTCGGCATGCCAATTATAAAAATTTAGTTCTGGTCATTGCCTCGGTGAAGAACAACGGATCCATGATGGACATCTCTTCGTTACAAGATGTAATCCAAATGAATTCCATCGTCAGCAACATCAGCATCTTTTGGAAAAATAAGTTTCTTAATTACCGAGATATTTGCGTGAAAAATAATCGTAATCAATGCTCGGAAAATTTCGTTTCGTTCTTGAAATACATGATGCAAAATACCGGAAAAGTTTCTATGAGGTAAGACTTTATTATCACAAACAAAATTTTCTCCATTGCTTGAAATTTTACAATTTCATATATGTTTAGCCATTATACGTGGTACGATCCAAAAGTTCGGGGACTGCAGTAATCTATGACAACAAAAGCATGTATTTGAAGTTACAGCGTATGAAATGTATTCTACCAGACCACCTCTACGTGTTCAGGTTAATTTCACCCATGTCATGTGATTAAACCGCGAGCGCTGCTGTTTTTTTTTCCGGAGATAGTTACCTTTGTTCTGCGACGTAATAAAAGTGGAGTTTCAAGAACAACTTCCAACATTTCGACTTCGCCATGGTAGAATCACCGTACACCTTTCTTAGCAATTTTAAAGTCTCCGTAGGTGTTTTACCTAAACGCTGACAAAATTTAACGTTGGAGGTTGTTCTTGAAACTCCACTTTTATCACGTCGCAGAACAAAGGTAACTATCTCTGGAAAAACAGCAGCGTTCGCGGTTTAATCACATGACATGGGTGAAATTAACCTGAACACGTAGAGGTGGTTTGGTAGAATCCATTTCATACGCTGTAACTTCAAATACATGCTTTTGTTGTCATAGATTACTGCAGTCCCCGAACTTTTGGATCGTACCACGTATATCATTATTATTAGATGGATAAGTTATCGCAATACATAAGCGAACTTCGAAGCGAAAGTGCCTCCCGAGGGTACTTGTATGAGAAAATGCTTCCTATTTACGTGTTAGACCTGTGAGGAAAGCCCGTTCCGTTGGACATGTACTACGTTCAGTGCTTTGATCGAATCTGCCATTGGTAATCACAAATTGCACGAAAATAGCCAATTGTAATAAATTTTGTGATCGTGTAAATAAATATAAAAAACTGAAAATTACCTCTACTATTGTTTCAGAGATAATAGTAACAAGTGAAAGTCGGAAATTTGAAATTCAATCTGTGGACCGAGAAATTTATGGTTACCTATAAAAGTCCTCCTCTCCAAGGCACTTTCCTCTTGGAATTCGCCCATGTATTGCGATGTCTTATACTATCGATCCAATTCGATCACCTCAAAAATTATCAGGTTAATTGAAGTACTTTGAAATGCATTGTTATTCAAACGACTGTTTTAACTTCAATTAAAAATTCAAGAGTAATATCATCTGACTTTGTATGTTTTTTATTATTTACTTTTATTACATGTTTAGATATCCAATAGATAGAGCACATTTCGATGCGAAAATATACGCTGTGAACATAGGTGGAGTATCAGTTAATGACACTGGATACATCACAGACTTCAAAGCCGTTCGCTTCTTCTATTTCATGGATTTCGGAACGGAAGAAAAAAAGCAAATAGCTTTGAAGTGGGAAGAAGCATTTCTGAATTTAGTGACTGGAATGGAATTTCGCCACATCAACGTTTCTTTCTGGACTTTTCGCGCTGTCAATGTCGAAGTTAACAGAAACACGGAATTTAGTATTACGCTAGCATTAATAGTTGGACCAATAATGTTTTTTTTCTCGATGGTAAGTTGTATGACGTTCGACATCGTCAGCAGTAAGCCGTGGATTGGATTAGCAGGATGTTGTAGTCCCATTTTAGCATTTACAGCATCGTTTGGTTTGCTACTACATTGCGGAATAGGGTATTGTGATGTCAATATGGCGTTGCTTTTCCTTTTGATGGGTATGTTTCTTTATATACGCTTTTTATATATTAAGTACTAAACAGATTTGTATTATTTTTCAGACTAATGATAAAAAGAATTGTATGAATGAAAATATATAAAAGCAGATATATCTTTTGCGGTATTTTACTTTAAAACGTTACAGTAATAAAAACCATTATTAAAGTTCCATACTAACATTGAAAATTAATTACTATTCGATACGTTAATACATAAATGAATTCTGATGAATTGTTTGATTGTAATCCTGCTCCGTATTGTTATAGGGAGTCGTGTTAAATCAAAGGCTAAATGAAAATAAATTTGACTCATATTTATTCTCATTTGAGCTCGTAGAACGGTAAAATAAATTTCAAAAATCACAAACATAGTTAGATCGAATCTGAACGTAAAAAATTGTAATATTTTTTTACTTTTCAAAGAATATTGTTGGATAGAAAATAAAAATTGTTAAATTGTATTGGCAAGAATTAAGAACTTATTTCCTTTGGAACGTTATTTTGTCAAATTTCATTAGAATAGGAAAGAGAATTTGCTTTTACAAAAATAATTTACACGCGTTAAGGTTAATTGTATGTAACCTTTCTTATGTATTTCTTCTCAATTAATTCAGCTAAAATTAACGCTTACTGATTTTTGTAGGTATTGGCCTAGACGATTCCTTTGTTTTGTTGTCTGCTTGGAGGCGTACGAACTCAAAAGACAGCGTAGTGAAGAGGATGAACCACACTTTTTCCGAAGCGGGAATATCCATCACTATCACTTCCTTGACTAATGTTGCTTCGTTTTGTGTTGGAATAACTTCATCTTATAGAGTCGTTCGTATCTTCTGCACCTATAGTGCTTTGTCCGTATTTTTCGATTTTGTGTATCAAATATTTTTCTTCGGAAGTCTCTTGGCTCTCGATGGCTACAGAGAAAAACATCGTCTTAATCCCTTTCTCTGTTACACAGTCAAGGAAAAATGCTATGGTATGTAAATATTTTGAATGTACTCTTACTGACATATCACTCGGGATATCCAGATGATCGAATCGGTTAAGGCGTCTTATTACCTGTATACGAATCCGCGGGAATTTTTTATACGCCGTTTGTCGTAGATGTGACGATCTCCTACCTTCAGGACCAGGTCTTCCCCATTGTGGGTGTGGGCAAATCCACGATATGTGTAAAAAAATATTCTCTAGTTGCCACAAGACGAAATGACTTACCGAAGCCTGAGAGCGATTTTAGAAGACTTTTCGACAATTAAGATCATCACGTGTAAACAATATACAGTACAGAGTACATATGATTATTTTTTGGCTATTGTAACCATTAATTACGGATTAATCATCAAAAATCTTTATTAACGACTGCAAATTCCGGCATGCATTTTGGCCTTTACAACGGCCGTCATAAAACTGTTTGAGATTTTTTCAAAAACTTAACAACAGATAAACTGACACCTATTCTGCCGTTTTTAATCTGTTTTTACCGATAATCAATCTCGACAAATGAATAAAAGGTTTATTTGTTTTGTTAAGTTATGTAAACGCAACACTTAAGCGATCTGCCTAGGGGGGAAGCCTTCCGGGAAGTCATTTTAAGGGTAACTGGCCCCTATTCAGGCGTTACAGACATGGAGTAAACCCGGAAAACTCGCCCGTCTGGGCGAGGAGCGAACCCACAACCGAACTCTCAGTGTTCAGGGAACGGAACCGCTTGACCACTGGTGGGTATGAATAAAATGACTTACATCAAAAATGCTTATAAAATCTTTTTTTAAACGATTATTCACATTGTTCACTTACTTCCACCACTACTCAATTTCATTTAATAAAACGTTCAATTTTGCATACAAACACTTTTACAACTTCAGACATTTTCACCTTTATCCAGCCTATTCCCTGTTTAACCTTAATTGTGAGGTAATGCGCTGTACTCAGTTTTTTTTATTTATATATATATACTTACGTTGTTATCGATAATACATAATAATTCTTACACTACTTTAATTTTTAGAAAACGAAACGTCCGAGGTCAGAAGAGAAGAAATAGATTCGAATAGGTGTGATAAAGCCATGAAGTTCTTCTCTGAAAAACTCGGAATTCTCCTCTGTAGAAAATTAATCAAAATTCTGATCGTATTCTTGTTCCTATGCAACATTGCAGCAAGTATTTACAGCATGAAAGTCATTAAACAGGGCTTGGATTTGAGAGACTTGTTGCCATTTTCCTCTGACCTTAGAAAATTCGCAAGTGATTACTACTTATATTTTTCAGATTATCCACACGCAATACAAATAGTTATTAACCAGGCTGTAGATTATTCAAATCCCATTGTACAAGAAGAAGTAGAGAATATTTTAACAAGATTTGAGAACGCTCCTTATATCAGTGGTCGCGAACACTCTTTATGTTGGATACGAGAATATCTTTCTTTCATTCGTAACAACGACATAAATTATCTGATGAATGATTTTAACACAAGAAACTCTACAGGTTTCATTCAAGGATTGAAACAGGTATTCCTCAGACTTAAACCAGCTGTTCAATTTCGGAAAGATATATCATGGAATAGACAGGGAGATACAATTGTTGCTTCTAGATGTTTCTTTTTGTCCAAAAATGTCAGAACAGGAACGGACGAGAAATTACTATTAGAAAGTTTGCGTCAGATTGCGGATCGTAGCAAATACCGCATAATCGTATACAATGCATTATTTATTCCTTACGAGCAATCATTGAACCTGCCCATTATCGGTTTGAAAAACGTGGGTCTCTCGGTGGTTGTAGTGAGCTTGATATTCCTTGCGCTGATACAAGATATTTCTTGCAGTGTTTGCGTGTCATTAAACGTCGTTTGTATTCTTGTAGAGACGGTGGGTTACATGAATTGGTGGAATGTCAACTTAGACTTGATGTCAATCGTGATTTTAATGATGAGTGCAGGATTATGCATCGATTCTTCGGTTCACGTGGCTTGCGTGTATAAGTATTGTCAGAAAGAATCATCAGAAGAAAAACTTAAATATACTTTTTACGCTACAGGATATCCGGTAATTCAAGGTTGCGTATCTACCATTTTAGGTGTTATAGTTTTGGTATTCGGACCTTCCTATACTTTTGTGATATTTTTCAAAATTATCTTTTTGATTATGACTTTTGCTGCTCTTAACGGACTGCTCCTGTTACCGGTGATGCTGAGTATAGGAGATTCAATTGTTTTTCCTTGGAAGAAAAAGATTGTTATCGAAGATGCCCTTTAACCTAATTCCCGTGATAAAGTTTAAAATGCCTTTATTTTATAAACTACTACAAGCAGTCGTTTGTTTCCGATTGGTTTATATAAAATTTAAAAATGTTGTTTATAATTATAGTCGTGATTATTATTGAACGTATGATGCAATTTAACGTATCATTGCATATTTTATTCGGAAATTCGATTATATAAAGTAGAAGTAAAGTCAATTACTAGTTTACGATTTATGGCAATACCATTTATAGAAATTTTACCTACTAATGATATATGTGATCTTATACAATGTATAAAATATCAAAATCACAATTATTATCGCAATAAAGACACAAAATTTAACGTTTAACAAAAATATGTTTTTGTTGTATTTCTCTTTATCCTACATTTCCAAGAAGTTCCCATTCGTTTGACAGATTCTTTCACTATACTTTTGGTTTAGTTTGCTCCATTTCCTGTGAAATATTAATATACTAAATAATGTAAATTGCAATGCTAAGACCCAAAACGAACTGAAATATCAATTTATTAGTTTTTTCGGTTTATCCTTTCTTGAGGGAATGTCAAGAGAAACTCAAATGAAGTGAAAACTAAAACACTTTCTTCTTTTTTTCTTTTTTGTCTTTGTCTTTTTCCATGTTTATATGGGGTCAACATTTCCATCATTAATTAATCTGTTTTTTCACATCTCTCTGTCCAGGAAGTCCTTTCTCTCAAGTCCTCAGCCACCTTATCTCCCTTTATCAACTTCGGTCTTCCAACTTCCCAATTTTCTTTCTAGCAGAGTTCTCTTTTTTTTTCTAAATGTTTTAGTGTTTTTATTTATTTATCTAAATAATAATTGGTACACTTTCATATTTAATTTGTGTAGAAATATCATAATAGAGGCAGAAATTAACTTTCAAATTACAAGTCTCTAGTCCTTTTGTATCGGCCCATACTGAAGACTCACTCGTCTAAAAGGTTCATATATGTCGAAAACAGATCCTGATTAAATTTTCTTAAATCGGAGATTAAACAAACTTACAAAGTAAAATTTCAACACTTCATTTTAATATATAAATAAGTACTGCTGTCTTTCTCATTACGAACTTTAAGCATAGCGCTTAGGGCCTACGAAATTAAAAATTGAGAAAATAAAAGTTATGGGAATTAACATTTCATTTTTACTCTAAAATTATTGCCTTACTAATCACTTATCTAATCTAATTAATATACAATCTTATTAAAAAAAAACTATATCTTAAAGCAACGTGTTTGTTGGTCACACCCTATTAAATACATGAACACGGGCATATTTGATATGGGTTTTTTAAATTTTCTATATACTCTTGAATAAAATGATACCAATTTTTCTTTCATAAACAAATACTGAGTTGAGATATGTCAATCCGAATACTCCTAACTACGAATAAATACGGAGAAAATGGGAAGATTGTGAAATTCGATAGACAGGATACGTGACACCTCTTTTATATTATAATTTATTGTTTAATTTAAAAATTGATGGTATGTATTCTATATTGTATTCGTATCTTAATTATAAAATACATAGTAATTATATTGTTTCAATTACCTACGAAATACTTTATGCGACTCTGTAAATAAATGAAATCCTGTACAAAATTATAAATAGAATCTATAAGTAATAAATTAAAAATTATTTAATCAATTGTTCACTTATAAATGTGTACAAATTTAGTTGAAATCGCGATTAAAATTAACACGAAACTTTAACTGGCGTCTTTAATTGCTTGTTCTATTAAGGGAATAGGAAAAACATGGCGAACTTTTGAAGGATCGACAGTCGAAGTGGTGAGTCTTCTAGTTGGCTTAATAGTCGATTCTGTTGCTCTAGGAAGAGGATATTCTCTTGTCGGTTTCACTGTAGAAGTTCTAATACCTGGAGGAAATATATTTTGCTGTCGTCGAGTTGGTCTGCTTGTAAATGGCTTGGTTTGTTCTTCAGTAATTTGCGGCTGAGATCTTACGGAACAAATGTCTGGTTCATTATACATATATTTTATTTTTGGATATCTTGAAAGGATTAGATTCTAGAAATGTTTTTGAGTTTAAATAAGTTTTATTTTAAACATGGTTACGTTTAAATCGAAATATTGAAATTGTGCTTACCGGTATTCCTTTTCCTCCTTTATCTACACAAAAATTCATATGAGGAGTGTACTTCATTGCTCTCTCTACGCGACTCACTACATCGTGATCCCACGGATACGATTCAAGAAAGTCATAATAAGTCTGATTTTTACCCGTTATCGGAGATATGACAAACCTTTCATCGCTGAATTTAAATAAAAAAACAAATGTTTAAGCTTATTTATTACATAATATAATTTTGGCGTCTCTGTGCTATAAATTTAAAAGAAAATGTTTACTCTGAAACTTTCTTTACTCCCATTCTTTTCAGGACATTAGCGGGAAAAGGGCAGCTGTAAGTTCCAGACAAATTTATTTTCGGGTAATATCCAAGAAAAACTACACACATTTCTTCTCTTGTTGAATACCCACCCTGAAAATTTAATTTCGTACAATTATAAAATCTATAAAATGTTTTCCTTTATGTCAAAGCAATTCATAATTACGTAAGTTGGAGAAGATCTTTTTGAAGAATCGTAAGTGCATTCTATGATTAGATGATCAGTCTGCGATTTAATGAATAAATATTTGTAAATAGCATTTATAAAGAATTGGAAAATAACATCTTTACAATTCAAAACTACTTACAGGTAAAACAGTGCGGACTTTAGGTAAGAGGCGATATTCCTGATAAAATATAAAGATTTTTTTAAATATTGCTTAATATTTGTTTATATATACAATATTTCTAGAGATGAGAGCTTAAATAAAGTCGAATTTATGTCGAATGGGAATTTTGTAGCCTCAATTTGTTTTTCGCCAGTTTGTAATGAATAATTCAGTTAAGATAAACAATAAAGAGTTAGGTAAATAAGCTCAAGAATGAATAAAAATAATAATCGTTCATTCTAGGAAGTTAATGACTATTTATGTTAATAACCTTTCGATTTTCTTACTTGAGTAAAGTATAATATAAACTTACAATAATCACATACAGAAATATATAAAAATCAGCTTAAATAATCTTACTTGATAGTTGAAATCGTAATTTCTATCTCTACTTAATGGCGGCAATTCCACATTTCCTCGAAAGTGCCTTACAGTTATCTTTTTACCTGACAAGAAACTTACATTCATTTATTTAAATAATCAAATAAGTTTATGAAAAAACGAACAATATATTTTACTAACCGATCTGATGTGAATGAAGCATAGAAGAAAATACTTTAATTCCTTCTTTAGGAATTCTCTAGAAACAAGTTTTAGAACTGTTAAGCATGAATTTTCTAATGAGAAAACTAAAAAATTAAAATTACCTGTCTAAGACAAGAAGGATGTGCATGACCTGAAACTGTAAATTCTCTCTGTTTTGGAGGCACAAATATACAAGGAAATGTTAAAGTACCGATACTTAAAGTCCAACTGTCGTATTGCCTAAGGTTGGATGTATAAGTGATTAATAATCCAGAATTGTCAACGATGCCTAATAAATATAATAAATAGAAGTGTAAATAAACAGTTGTATTTTCAGTAAAGCTAAAGATTATAAAATGAATGACCTTTTTCGAAACCAGGATTGTCGTAATGAACTTCTAAAAGATACCAAACCAAGTCTGGTGATCCAATTGGTAAGCCCGCTTCTTTCGGAAAGCTTATTGTCTAGAAAATATTTGTAAATTCTTTTCACGGAATAGAAAATAATAATAATTTAAAATACTAGCATTTACCCCTCCTCCAACAGCCCATCCTATAGATGGATTCAAACAAAACTGAAATTTTGGTACGGAATCTCCAAGGCACTCGTGATATTCTTTTTCCAAATAAGGTAACAGTTTTTCCTCATCGACATAACATTCGTACAGTACCATGTGGTGCACAAATCTCTCATTTTCTGGTTTAATCAAAGGAGAAATCTACGTAAGAAGTAATAATATGCTTATAGTTTTTGCAGTAATAACTCTGTTAATAATAAAAAACATTTCGGAATATACGCGTGTCTTGCACATTTCATTTGTTAACTTTAGTTTCTTTCACTTATATAAAAACTTATCTTAATCACCTCTATTATGTGATGCTTCCTGTTCAGCTTTGGACGTTTAATGAAGGTGCAAAAATATTCGGTGTTTTTTTCACCTGGTAACACGACCTTCAAAATACATTTTTTAAATGTTATTTGAACGTATAAAGCAGAGATATTTGCGTAATTGATTTACTCACATTGGCACTTCTAACTTCCCAATGATAAACATCTTTTGAAAGTTCGTTCAAATTTTCAATTTTGTCAACTTTTTTCAGTAAAGTACTTTTAGAACCTCTCGTTTTCGTTCCGTGATACATAACTGTAGTAGCTGAAACAGGATCATCGGGATAATAAGCATATATCAATTTTATAGTTTCATACTGGAAGGTATATAAAAAGTTAAATTATAAAAATGATGAGATATGAAACCTATTTATAGTATATACGGTACTTCAGAATTTCTTACAGGATTTATACACGAATCTTGATCATCTCCGGTATTAAATGCCCTTCTGAAACGAAGACTCGTGTGAGTGTCATTTTCGTACGACAAAAGTAATTCCCAATCTTGATGCTCGTCTATTTTTGGCTGGAAATTTCCTTCTGCGAATCTATCCTAAATATAGAATAAACTTCAACTTCCATTAAACCATGAAATAACTAAATAGTTAATTCTTGTTTTAATGGATATTATTCCGGAGTGGTAATCTAATCATTTTTAAACATCAACTTGATAAAATAATTTATTTTATTGTAAATTTGTTAGTATTTTTGCTGATAATCTTAGTTGTTAATATATTCAATTGCACTACATACTTACATAAAATGTCGATTTTCCGTCATTGACCCATCCTATGACTATATCACTTCCTGCCATTCCTCCATTGGGAGAGATTCCGAATCCAACCCATCCTCTTGTGGCTACTACTACTTGAAACGTGACCCACTCGCCTTCGATCGACCACCAAACTTCGTAATTATGATCTAATCTTAAATAATTTGTCCAATTTTCTGTTGAAGCTAAAGAGAAACAAACGATAAGCAGAGAATAAGCAGGGTGCATTGCTCTTCAGAGAACAGATATCAATTGAGAACCTGTTTTGAATATCCGAATTCCGTACTGTATTAAAGTTCAAACGATAAAACAAGTGATATTGGAACCGGTCAATTTAGTTTGAGTTGATTTATTGTTGATATTCTGCTGTTTCAAGTTGTAAATAAGATAAGTCTTCTGTAGTAGAATCTTTCAAAATTTAAATTAGGAATATCTAAAATAAACAATATCCGTTCGAGAAGATCTAATTGAAATCAAAATATTAAATTAATATAATTAAATGCCGTGCAGATGTAGAATACAAATAACTGATTTACGTTCTGAGCGGAGATAGAGCTCATTTCTTGGGGACATTTACGCCTTTAGAAGCGACAAAAATTATTTTCAAAATAATATACAGAATACCTTTAATCCGACATCATCGGGAGCAAGAGAGATTTCGAAATACGGGAGTTAGTGGTTTAGACATTATTAACTTGGTATCTTTTAATTCGGTAATTTTAATCGTGTTTATAAAACCAGTTTTGTTAATTTATCAAATATACTTTGCCGGAATATTAACTACAAAAGTGTATTAAAAATTTGCCATGGACGAAAAGGGCAATTGGCTGAAGCTCCCACTGACAGAGAGTCCAAACCAATCTTTTATAATAAAATATTTCCCCAAAAACATTCCTCGAAGAAAAATGAAGTCAACGCTGTACACGGGATCCTCCTAATTCAAATTTGTCGGGTCTCATGAAGCTAATAACGCGCCAATGAGTCTATTAAGCTAGTTACTACAGTACCGGATCAGTATCCAGCTTTTAGAAATGCAGAATTATCGGAAGACCGGAAGTTTTTGAATTTAGTTCGCCGCGCTACCACTTTGTGTTTTGGTATTCCAAATTTACCCAATGCGGAACTCAACTCAGCTCAAGGCTATTTATTTACTTATTTATTTTTTCTTTGTTAAGCGTCGCCTCTCATTTCTACGGTAGCTAATACACTACAACGACTCTATACATTAAGAAATTTAAGTATATTAATAAAAATTTTAAGCGAAACTAATATTCTTCGTTTAATTTTTATCCTAAATATTACACAAGTTATTTTATATTTTGAAGAGGATTAATAATGATCGAACAGGCCATGCTTCGAGCGTATATTAATTTGTATCTGTCAAATACAATTTCGTTCTTTATTTTCCATTATTTACTGTATATTTTAAACATATATATTTAGCTTTTGTCCAGTAAACCGCTGACGATTTCAGGATTTTTTTGACGTGTAATACATTCAAAATTTCGCTTTTACAATTTTATATTCTACTTGCATCACCTATTTACACATGTTTAATTCAAGTTGATTTTTTTATTAACTACATTTATTAACATCATGAAAATGAACATAAATATGAATTTTTAAAATATTAACTGTAAAAAGTTTTAAAGTTTTCTTCAACTTGAACTTTTTAAATTGTTATTTTAAACTAAGAAAAAGTATTTATTTTACTTTATAACTGCATGACATTTTTTAAACATTAAATAAACGTAGTCGAAATGTTTTTTTTTCTATTGAATAATAATTATTGCCGGAGGTTGCTTCAAAATTTCCGTGTAATAACCAGTTCAAAGTTTGTAAGGAAGCATCCTGTTATTTATGTGTTATGTTTTTTTTTAATTTACATAAATTATCACGCACGCTACAAAATAGCGAAATGCGATAACGTATTAAATCTATTTTTAAAAAATAATAGGAATTACTCTTAACTCTTTTAATACCTTTTTTTTACAAAAGTCAAGTATTTAATTACTAAAATTATATTAAAAAATCTATAAAATTTGATAAAACTTTGATAAAAATCTTAGTTATATCTTGCACTTTTCCGAATCTTCATCCCAAGTGAAATGTTTCTGATGAAGATTGGAAAATCGAAATGCATATACGAGAAAAATAAAGAAAATAACAACCAGTAATGGTTTTAAATGCTTTTTAAAATAATATTTTTAGTTGAAAAATTAAGACGAATATATATTAATAGGAATGATTATTCAATTAATTATAAAAACATGTTAGTGTGGCCATATCCAACGGATGTACGAGGAGAGATGATCAAAGAGGGTGATGAAAGAAAGACGAATCCATCAATCTGGAAAGAAAATCTGTAGAAACAATGAGAATTATAGAATGAAGGGGGATGCTTGAGATTAACTGCATACAATGGAGACGGTAATATCCGTCTCCATTGTATTACTAATCTAAGAATATTACTAATATTGCTGATTAGTATTTAGTATCAGTAGTTGCCTTTCAATACTGCTAATCAATAGTAAAAACGCCTTTAAAGAAAAATAAACAATAGGATTCATAATACAATGTGAATTCGTCTCTGTAAACCATATAATCCGGTAGACGTATCTCACAGCAAATTCTGGTTAGCAAATTGTTTTTATTTACGATAGACTTACATATGCATTTCGGGTTGGTATAATGTGATCGCAACCCCTCTTCAGTGCTAGTTCGTATAAAACGAAAATATATTAGAACATGACAATGATATACCTTAAAAACAGCATAAAAACACTTACAATTCACCTGTATGTAAATTACAAAAATTATGTTTGAATTAGTGGTTGGGAGGGCAAACTTTCCTCATCCCAAACTAGTATCCTAAAAAACACAAATTGTAAATATTGTATTACAATATTACAGCTAAATACATAGCCAGCAGATAATATTATACTCACATACATTAACACCATTTAACACAGTAACCAGCAGATAATAATTAGGGATTGCAATTGCTGGATCCCTCATCCAGCAATCCAGCTGGATCCAGCGCATTCTTCGGCCTGCTGAATCCAGCACTTGGTGCTGGATCCAGCGCTGCGGATCCGCAAATACTCAATTAACTTTCTAAATAATTGCGCAAAAGTCTACGTTGTCGCGTTGCCGCTTTGCTAACTACTAGACTGCTACTAATTACTTACTAATGACTTTACTACTACTCACTACTTTACTAACACTAATAATTAAATTACTTATAAATAAACTATACCTTAATCAATCTAGCAAAATTTAATAAAATAATAACGTATACAATCGCTTTTAACGATCTTCTTCAGTTACAAAAAAATACAACATTAACTATAGAACATAAAATGTGTTTCGAATAAATATAAAAAGAATAGTGCTTAATTACATCCCATTTTTTTTAAACAAGATACATAGATGTACTGCCAGGTCTGATAATTTTCGTATTGTATACCGACGTAATTCCACTGTTTTCAAACTTTTAAGAAACGATAAAAAGAAAGAGGATCGGAATTCAACAACGGGTATATACTCGATGCCTTTACACAACCAAAGTTTCAATTCCAAGCTTGTTTATGTGGGTGCAACGATGCGCAGTTTAAAACAAAGGCTCAAGAACACAAATATACAATCAGTAAGAACCTTGACAACACTGCGCTGGCATCATACGCAAGACAGAAGGATGTTAACGTCCAATGGGATCAAGCGGCAATTATAAAAACGACGACAAATAGGCAAACGGTCAAACATCTTGAGAGATTGGAAATCTGCAAGGCGCACATGACAACTGGTTGTATAAACCATAGAGATGCGGACTCATTGTCTACCATGTGGAGATTTTTTTACATTAATTAATGTTATTAACGGACAATGCTGGTTTCGTTGTTATATCTTATATACAGTAATACCCCGAACTTACGCGATAGGTGGGACCGAGCGATAACCGCATAAGTCGAATTCGCGTAAGTCGGGGTATAACTTCGCATATAAATACATACAAATTATTTTTAATTGGGGCCGGAGACTAAAGAAAACAACAATTTAGAAAAAAATGTTTAATAAAATCTTAGATAATACATATGTATAACAAATTATATTATTAAAGTCGTAAACCAAAGTTATTTTGTTATAGAAGGCTTCCTAAAATCTAACAAATTCGTCTGACGGCTCAAAGATTTTTTTCTCCCGCAAAATTTTTTCGTAGCATGCTAATAATTTTTTTATTTTTCGTTTTGTAGAAGAAATGCGCTCTTCGTTGGAGCCTATATTTTCTAAAATTTGTAACCTTTTTTTAATTAAACTGAGGCCTTCTGTTAAGTTTCCGACCGTCATTCGACCATCTGATTCAACTGGGTCTAAAGGATCAAGTTTCGCCAATTTACAAATTTTCATTTTTGTATCGAAGTCTTTGGAATGTAAAGTTAACATTATTAAAGATGGAGTTTTTCTTTTCTTGTTTGATGCAGAAGAATCAGTTCTACTTCGTTTGGATGACACAGTAGAGTCTCAAGTCTCCGTAGATATAACAAACACAGAAATAAATAAGACAAAATAAATTGTAGCTGTGCGTCGATTCCGCGCGACACGTCCGAACCTGTAAGCTGAACAATAGTTTAGGAGGAGTGAGTAATCAAGGGTTGCGTGGCGCTCAAACAAAAGACGAATCGTCGAGATTTGAAAATCGCGTAACTCCGGGTTCGCGTAAGTCGGGGTAGCGTAAGTCGAGGTATTACTGTACAGGGTGTTTTTTTTTTTTTAAACTGACGGTACTCAGAGACATCTGTAGAGCAATCTAACAGCCGGACTGTCGCCAAATTTGGGAGAGTGACTAAGGACGACATGGGAAAGAGATTCCGCGAAGAAAAAAGTAGTACCCAAATTTGCCGGTAGGGGTGGATTTGGCGCTGTTGTAACGAAACAGCTAAGAATCTGCATAAAATCCAGCTGCAATTAACAAACACACGAATGAATAATCAGACAGAGGTTTCAGTGTAATAACGAAAGTTTAATTAATCAGCAAATAATCTTCTCCCTTCTTCAATGTGATCACCGTCCTGCTGGACAACTCATTATATCCTGAACACTGTGTTCTCTATGGCCGAACGTAACATGTCTGCAGGAATGTTCTTCACAGTTCGAGAAATGTTGTCCTTCAAAGTCATCAAGTTTGGGACACTACCAAGATAGACCTTGGACTTTAAGTAACCCCACAGGAAAAAGTAACATGGGGTTAGATCCGGGGAGCGAGACGGCCATGCAAGTGGAAAAAAGCGACTGATGACCCTTTCTTCAGTGAAGTGCTGGTAACTTTTTCTCTACAACAGCGCCAAATCCTCCTCTACCGGCGAATTTAAGTATTAATTTTTTTCTTCGCAGAATCTCTTTTCCATGTCGTCCTTAGTCACTCTCCCAAATTTGGCGACAGTCCGGCTGTTAGATTGCTCTACAGATGTTTCTGAGTACCGTCAGTTTAAAAAAACACCCTATATATTTTTTCCGCTATTTATTTTGTTTATTTATCTATATTTTGTCCGTTTGGGCGTTTTCCGTTAATTTTCATATTTATTCCGAACACATTTTATGTTCTATATTTAATGTTCTATTTTTTTGTAACCGAGGAAGATCGTTAAAAACGATTGAAAACGTTATTATTTTATTAAATTTTGCTGGATTGATAAAGGTGTAGTTTATTTAACTTATTCTACTTCCAGTACATAGTTTTATATACTTATAAATAACTACAGACTAATATGTAGAGCCTATATATGAAAACTGGTAAGACTGATAGTCACTTAGCCACTGATTATCCGTCCTTATATATTAATATAAATTAATCAGTAGAATTGCCTTCGCTATTATTTATCTTAAAGATTACATTATAATTATAATCTAACTAAACATTTAAAGTTAATTATCTCTATCTCAAGTGTTAAACCGAACCAAAGTTAAGTTTACTATCTAAATGTGTAAGAAGTTTTACTGATTTATAGTGACCAGTCTAATAATAATAAAAGCTTCTAAATAATCTAATAAAAGCAGTCTAAATAATAAAAGCTTCTTAAGTATTTTTTAAAAATGTTTTATTTCATTAAAAAAAAACATAAATTGCAGGATAGATAGATAGACAGATAACACTATTGCACCAAAAATACATCCGCGCTGGATCCGCGCTGGATCCAGCTGGAATGATTTCAATCCAGCAAAAATCCAGCTGGATTCAAAACACTGCTGGATTGCAATCCCTAATAATAATATTCACATACATTTAACACGTTTTTTTTTTGGATGAGATGTACAGAGAACATAGACACAATGTGAGAGGTCGAAGTGAAGTGAAAACTTGGTAACATATACTGGAAGTTTGGTGTGACCAGTACAGTGGGGTGTGATAGAGGGAGGGTGTTAGAACATCTTAATGGGTTTTACTACTTAAGGATGGCTGCCAGATGTCATATGTGACAGTACCTGTATTTAGGTTCAAACAGAGTGTTACATTAGTTTTAATTATTACAAATTGTTCGTAAAAAATTTTTCTTTTTAAATATTTTTTCTTACATAAGGATTTTGATGCTGTCGGGTGATATTCACACATGATGGCACACATAGAGGATACATACACAATAATACTAAAAAATATAACAGTATCAGAGTTCACATTTCCCAGGCTAAATTATATTACAAATAATAAACTGTGTAGAAACGTAACCACGACATTAACTTATTTTAGTGCTATCTATCAACATAATTATATCAATCTAATTATATACTAAGGATTCATAAGGGTTCCAGAGTCAATGTCCGATACGAGTTACTTAACTTTCCCGGCAACATTTAAAACCGCGTTTGTGGCGTCATCTGTTATGATATTTTATTATTAAAAACTTTCTATATTTGTAACTACTGTCTCATAAAATAGCAAAAGCTTAATTTTCGATGTTGGGATGAGTTTCATAAAATAATTGTAAATGCTAAAAACGAGTAAAATCGTCATTAAGTTCGACCGTACTCGAGTTACAAGCGACCCCCTTTATCCCCACCCCTCGACCTCTAATCATTAAAATTCAATAGCATCAATCCTCCTAATACCTTTCTGCAAAATTTCAGAAATTTTCGACAAAAATTACAAGTTATTAAGCTTTCAAAGAGAGTGAACAAAATCGTGCCGCGCACACACACACACATTAACATCTGTACATACAGAAAAAATCCCAGAATTCTTATCGTACTCTCGACGTTTCAAGGTCTTCTGAGTCCAAAAATGTAAAAATCTTAGGGATCATTTTTGACCGATCGCCATACTGCCTTCTGTTATATATAACAGAACCGGGAAAGTAATAAATTATCAAGAAAGATCTATCACTAAGCAGGAAAAAATAGCAATTGCTATCAAATCTGATCTCTACATATCTCTACTCGCATGTAGACTTTGAGCCTATGCTATTTTAATTGTTTTAAACAATTTTTAAATTAAAATTTTATTTACTCAAATAAATTTTTGCTGACTTTTAAGCCACTTTTCTACGAATATAAGTATTAAATTACAAAATCTAATGGAAACATTTGTTGTTATTTTAATGGGACGTTTCCTTCTCTGTCAAGCATCAAGTTACGAAGAAAATATTAATCTACATCACATTTTCTTCACATTAATATTTTGTAAATAAGCATTTAATGTTTACAGAACGAATTGTACAGTATTAATATATTACAACTGATTTTTTATACGAAAATATATTAAATGACATATAGGAAAAGTTGACGAACTACGTTTTTACGCTGATCTAGAGATAAATAGAACACTTGTCTGGTGTAATGAACAGATCCCGTCTAACACTTAATGGTTGCTTTCTTATATGTACTGTACTTTAGTTGTCAAGCAAAAGGTTTGATTTATTTCCAACTGGCAATAAACTTTTTCGTGTGTCGTTTCCATAAGTACTCTATTTTGTATAATAGCTAAAATTTTCAGCCTTAGATCAGGTATTATTTACTTTCATTTTGATGTGAGATTCGTCTATGTGCGAATTGACTAACTTTATACTTATTTCCCAAGTGGGGTAGACTATCCGATCTGCGGATAAGAGATTAATCTGATTTTTTTTTTTTCGCCTTTCTATATGAGATGTAGCCTAGTATTATTTGTCATTTCTTCCTCACATGATAGTTGTACCACAACGCTTAAATAAATAAATAAATTTCCCAAGTGAAATTTCTGTCGTCAATAAAATCTTTCAGAATGTTGAAGTCGATATTTCTATAATTAGTGGTTTTCAATGGAGGTGCTACAGCGCATTAGAAACCGAAATGACACTTCCGCTCGCAACTTTGTAACTTATTTTTCCGCTTCTTCGTCAATGTACAGCTTATTGCGCTTATCGTACTTTTAGTAATGGGCTACAACTGTAATAAGGGTTGTAGCGCTACTCGGAACTAAATTTCACAGTACCCCTGAAGTGTCGTTGAGGCACCCTGGTATGCCACGGCATTCAAGTTGAAAACTACTCGTCTAACTAAAGCCTGATCTGGAAAAAGTACTGTCCTTAATAAATATCGTATAATTTTCAAATATATGAGTACTGTTATAGAATTTATGGGGGATGTTAAATATTGGCAATAAGATTCAATTTTCAATAACATTATCTCGAGCATTGAATATTTCATTCTTGCCAATTTATCGTAAGCTTATCCAAACAAATGTAAACTATAGCACACAGAGGTATTATATTGTCAATAAATTAAACATTTAAATGAATTTGGAGGCATCTTATCATTTACACTGGTAAGACAAAGCATTAGAGCCACCGCCTTAATATCAGGCCGGGCCATCTCTAGCCGGGTAACAGCTTGAATCCATGTAGGCATAGATCCAAAAGATATCTTGTTGCTGAAGGTATTTCAAGCCTCGCTTTCTCTATCATGATCCACAACTCCGCTGTAAATATAGTACCCAAAGCTTGAGACCGCCCGGCCCTCTCGACGATATCCTATAGAGCAGTGGTCCCCAACCCCCGGTCCGTGAATCAAATGGTACCGGGCCGCCCAAGAAACATTAAATTATTTCCATTTTATTTACTGTAGTGTATTTCTCTCGGGTTTGTGCAACTATCAATGGACTAGAGGTTAACCGGGAGCTTTACTTTACTTTACTAGAAATGAGTAGAAGGCCCAATCTTACAGCATAGCCTTTGAAAAAGAAGGATGAAGAGTTTTAGTGGAAATGAGAAGAAGAAAGAAAAGAAAAGACTAATAGGAAAGTGTGAAACGTGAGACCTCAGAGCGCCAAGTCGGTTCTATTAATTGAAAATAACAAATGCACAAAATATGGGGCATAGCCCATAAGCAAATAGTGAATATAAAGGAATTACAGAAAGGTATGGACGCCCAAGGGGCTGCCTCTGCTGAGACAGGTACAGCGATATACGAATAGATCGCAACGCGAATGGCCAAACACCTGGTGGTGACGATCGGGCTGCCAAGAAACAAACAAACCCGAAGCAAAATTTACATGAAAATGATAAAAAAACAAAAGGAAATGATACAAAGACTTAACCGGGAGCTAAGAGACGTCAACTAAAACCGTGAGTTAAACTTTTAAATCACTTTATATTCATTTTTTGGTGTAACTGTATTTTATTTTGAAGGCATGTTTAAATACAATTAAATTAAAATTATTAAATCAAAACAATCTAAAATATAAACAATCAACGTCCCCCCTCAGCGGGCCGCGGTAAAATTATCAAACGTTGACCGGTCCGCGGCGATAAAAAGGTTGGGGACCACTGCTATAGAGCCTCAGTAGGGTTCATATCAGGGGATCTTGTCGGCCATTGAATGTTCTGGAAGAAAGCTCCTCCAATCATTTTCGGGTACTGATAGCTCGATGTGAACAGTTATCTTGTTGAAACATGCCATCTCCTGCAGCACACATAAAGGTGATAAACGGTTGCAAGATGGTCAGTAAACAAAATATAATAGCCTGCGACAGGTAATGCTAGATGCACTAAAAGACAGGAGAAGACTTTCCACACCATTACAGAGCTTCCATCTCTTTGAATGGACAACTTGACAGTATGGGTACATGGTTTCACGCTGTTGACGTTCACCCGCAGCTGTCCATTCGCCCGATGAATCTGAAAACGCGATTCTACGCCACTCAAAAACAGTTTAGTTGCAATGTTCCCGGAACCAATCAAATTTGGTAATTTTCTATGAATTTTTAAAGTTCCAGAGAATTTGCAAAATATTAACGAATTCGATTTTAAAAATTCCGAACCGTACGTTTATAGAAGAAGCAAATAGGATTCTAACGCATAAAACTAGTTGGTTCTATCTTCCGTTTTAAATAAATTTTGAAAAAAAGATTTTCTCCAATGAAAAAGCCACTTTTAACGCCATCGCGTGCAAATCAAAAAGGTTACAATTAGCCTTAATAAAATTATTTAAACTACAAAATGTGTAATAATAAAATAGGAATGGCATATAATTATTTTAATTTTTATAGAAATCTGATTGGAGGATTTATAATCTGTTATTAATAATTCTATTAATAAATATTATCGAAACTTATTCGGTCCATTTATATATTTGTTTATGCGAATTTTAATGGACGTTCAAATTATATGTATGTACGTACATCTACTGTACATTCTGTTTATCAAAGTAAACTGAAGGTGTAAAAAGTGAATAAATTTCGAAAATTATTCCCGTTTTTTCGCTTGTTTTAGTATTGCGTATTTAAACGCGTACCAAATAATAATAATATTGTTCAACTCCAATTTTACTGACTCCGACGTAACACATTTAGTAAATAGAAGACAAAATTTCTTGTTTCAAGGCATCTTCGGATTGTTAACAATGTTTTGAAAATAGAATGCAACTTTTAGTACGCGGAATGTCCGATAGGCAGCGCATGCTGTTACTTGTTCCTGTCAAGGTCTGCATAAGAAGGTCAGGACACGCTCCCGTGATTCTATGCGGCAGCGGTCGTGTTGGGGCATATCGATAGAGATCACCATACGTGGTCCCTGCGTGAGTCGCTATTATTACGTATATACGTACTCAGAACGTTAAACAATGGGTTATTCTGTGGCACCTAATTGTAAAAGTAAGTCTACCGACCTTCGATTGTTTAGATTTCCTGCAGATAAGCAGAGGAAAGCGAAATGGGTGCAGAACTGCAGACGGGATAAGTGGCAGCCAACTGAACATTCTAAACTATGTGAGAGTAGTGTATATTATGTATTTTTCTATAGGTACTGTCTTTGAGATGTACTACACTCAAACCTGTTTTTGTGCGGTGGATAGGGACCGCATAAAAGAAAACGCATAAAAAAATCGCACAAAACTTCACGAGTAGCTATAAAAAATAGTTTTCGCAACACAATTAAAAAGTATTTTTTTATGCGGTGGATAGGGACCGCATAAAAAAAGTCTCACGTAGAAAATAACTCTGAAACCGTACGAAATAACTAGGAATTGCTTTTTTAACTCCTCTGGCCTTTTTCTGCAATCCCTAATGGGGAAAAAATCCTCTAAGAATTTTATTTTTTATATTAATTAATTATTTCCACTTAAATACCAATCTAACATTAAAAAGTTAAAAATAATCGTTAAAAAATGATTTTATTTGATAAATATAGCTGCAGAAAGTGTTATTTCATTTAACAAGGCGTGAAATTTCACACCTACAGTCTAAAGCTGGAGGGGAGCTAACTTACCGCATCTGTTCAAATATAACATAATATTTATGATTTTTATGCTATTAAAATAAGAGGGGACCGAAAAAAACGTATGAGAAAAAAATTTTACTGAATAAAAAATGAAAAAACCTGCTGATGTCATAGAAAACATCCAATAGAGTTTTAAAAAATTTTACAGGAGTCAATTATGTTCCAATTTGATTGAAATTTTCATATACCGCACAAAACAAATCGCACAAAAAAAGCCGCACAAAAACAGGTTTGAGTGTATACGTGAGCTCACATTAAATTATTTGTTGTTCAGCTTCATTTCGAAGAATCTCAGTTAGAACTGTTAATCTCAACTTTTCTGTCAGTGAGATTACATATTTTTGCCAGAGATAGGAACAGTACTTTGAATGTAAAAAAACTGTATGGAAGCAAAAACTCATTTATGCGTACTTCTGCTGACTTCCGAAAATGGTATTTTATTATATTTGTATCTTGTGTGTTTACAGAGAAGGAAGTTATGTCTCAGAAAAAGCTCTGTTAAAAATATCATCAAATTGTGTTTAATATTATCCTTTTTGATTAAATTTTATATAATTAGGAAAATATGACGTTTAAGCCTTTGTAAAGCCAAAAATGTTCATTAATTAAACGTTAGTCCAGTATTTATTTTTTAATGCATTAATATTGTATTGGTAAATGCTTTAAAATAAAATTTTGGATAACTTATGTTATTGCATTACTTTACCAAGTGCTTATATACGTAATTGCATCAGTTTTAGCACCTATTTAATTAGTTTCATTCACGACAGCAAGTGATGTGGATGATTGTTTCTTTTAAACTATTTGATCGAAAAGTTACATAAAATTGGGGATGCATAATCATCCGAAATTATTATTATAATTTTGACTGGAAATCACTGGATTTATGCAATTTTAGTTTAATTAATGTCGTATAAAACTGACTGCTCGTACAAGTTGGCTTAAAACATGCGACTCAAAATACCCCAAAATGGCGGCTCAAGAAGTAGGTCACGCGTGTCCTGACCTTCTTATACAGACCTTGGTTCCTGTTTAAAGCGTAGTGTTTGTTTCTCTCCTGTTAAACAGAAGGTCTGTCTCATATACTTTTCTTTGTTATCGCATACGATAGATAATTGGCATCATCATAACAGCGATTCCTCCTATTAGTCCATCATATCAAAAATCAACAATAATTACACGTGTAAATTGTATTAAAAATTTAGGAACTTATCAACCGAGTTTCTCTCGGTAGAACAGATACACCAAGCCTTGCCGGCCCAACTATAATAATAATAATAATTCATCAACACATCTACCCACCAATTACAAACCCCACGTGTCTAAAGTATACTATGGAATACTAGAAACTAAATAAACATTAAATGTGAATTACGTTTGACACCACCACCACCAACCCTTTAATCTCTCTTAGAAGCTGAGATATGGTTAAATTTATGCATAATAAATTGTGAATACCACAAAAATTAAGGTATCATCATTAACAACTTTCTAAGAATGGATAGTAATTAAAAATACGAGTAGTTTATAAAATTACAATTTAAAATAAATAAATCATTTTTGTGTTGGTACAATTATTTTTAATTCTTAAAGTTTAAGCATTAATCTGTACGAAAAGTGTCCTCGTAGTTATTTTATCAATAGTAAACAATATAATTATGACGTCTGTAGTACGAATCTATGTTATGAATACGTAACAAAAAGTTATTTCTTGCGTATCCAATAAATCAGTAGAAGTGGGAAATTAATTAAAATCAGTGATTACGCAAGGCAATAAAATAAGAGACTAACGAGGTCCAATAGAAAAAAGGTAAGACTTGGAATCGACTGAAATGTGTAAATCTTCGTTAGTTAACCACTCCAAGAAAATAGTAAATTGTTTTCCTTTTTTTTTTTTTTTTTTTGAGGAAATTGAATTTCTCGATTTAAGTCTTGAAGCGAATATCGAATCAGGTTTATAGCACAAATTTAATAGCGAGGTTGAGGACGAAGTTTTAAACGCGAAAACGTGTATGTCGGACGTTCGGCGCAGCTTTCCTATAAGCCTAGAAGTTTGGCAATGGCATTTGGATAGTCAGTAGAATCATGCGCGAAATTTCAAACATCATTGTCAAACATCTAGGCTTACATGAAAGCGGCGCCGAACGTCCGACATACAAGTTTTCGCGTTTAAAACTTCGGCCTCAACCTCGCTAATATAACTCAATCAATATTGATAGAATGATGTACAGTACGGTAGATGTTGTGTATTTATAAATCAGTCATTCATTGCCTGACCTCGAAAACTTCAAACTGTCGATTAAAAAATAATATTGTGCTTTCCGAATATAAAGAACAGGAAAACGTTCCATAATAACAACCTTGAAATTTGTCATGTGATACTTCCAGATCTTACATATTCCCCCGAGCGACTTATTTAATAAATCTTAATATGTAAGATTTTGTTGAAAACTGTTTAAAAATTATATATTACACAAATACAGGATGTCTCAAAATTTAAATGTAATATTCATATATTCATCACATGACTACATAACTTTCTGCCATTTCTCCAGTGGAAGAAACACCAAATCTGATAGCGTCCTTTTGCCGACATTTTTATTTGGAAGAAATGGATTACGTGGACCATTAAACCTCATAAATCGAATAGCATCATTTATATGAAATAAAATTTTAAATGTCTCTCCTAATTTTTCACGAATTAAATAAAAAGTAAACATAAACAAAAAAATTAATTTGAAATTTTCATGGTCAGCATATTCAGTTGTTGACTATTATATCGAGGATGACTAGTTTTTATATTCTAATTAATAATTGATTTATTCTTCTGTTATTCATTATTTTGCAGTCTCGTTTATAGTTTTCCTGTTAATTAAACATCCTATGATTTGGTACCAATGCTAATAAATCGTTGTAACAATACAATTTATTCATAATTAAATATAAAAATTTATACTTAATTATGAAAATAGCAAAATATTATTTTTTAAATTTAAACATTTTAAATTATAGAAATATCTATTTTATTAAATTTGTAAAGTATTACGTTTATTTCGAATGTAACATAACAATGCACTGTGCTGTACGTGGCTTTAGGGGCAAATTTCTTAAGTAAAATACATTTTATGTTTAAGGTTGTTAAGTTTTTATGTTTCACTACATCTTCTGACTTCAATACAGCTAAAATACAGTATTATATTTAAAAATTTCTGACATTGATATAAAAAGTGAAAATCTGTATTTAATTCGTTGAGAATAAAATTTCTCAGAGATCTTTTAAGGCTGGAAACTTCACAGATTTATTAAGATGTTTATTTACCTATGAATAAAAAGCCATTAACATTAATTTGTATTTATTTTAAGCATTTTATAATAGTTTAATGTATTGAAAAGATACGTAACAATGAAATAAATAACAAAAGAGAGCGTGTTATATATGTGTTTATTTAATAAACTTTACAACACTCTATGAATGATATTAAAAATACCTGAAATATTAATGGGAGAAAGTCAGATTATAATTAGAATTAAACATCATTACTGTATTCTGTTGAATCAATGCCAATTTTATAATAATCTTTCCTGAAGGTAAAGTGTATTATTTTAAACGAATAATAACAATTTTTTAATCGAAAAATAAAGTTTTATATAGTAAACTCCTCACTAACTGAGTCTCTCGCGATGACCTTTAATTCGAATTAGTAATATAATACAATTCTCTAACAGCTTATTTTAGAAGAGAGTGGCGAAGAACTGATCGAGTAATGCGTACGGAATTATACTTCCATTCGAAAACCTACGTTTAATAAAATCAATATCTTCAAATTTGTTTTCGGATTCAATATTTTCGTTTTCTTCATCTAATCGCTTCGGGTTGTTTCTTCTTAAAGCGCATTTATTTGGCTTCACGTAACTTTTCTTCACTTTCGGATAAGTTGATAGAATAAAGGTCTGAAATGATTCGTTATCGTCAATACATCTGTTAATATGAAATATTATTTGAAAATTTGTATTATTAGGCTAACAAATTAGAATACCGGAACAAGTTTCCATCCTCGATCTGTGCAAAGATTCAATTGAGGACTGTATCTCATGGATTTTCTCGTAACGTCAATTGCGTTCTGGTTCCATGGATAATCGTAAAGGAATTCGAAGAAACTTTCGTTCTTCCCAGTAAATGGAGAAATTAGAAATTTGTCGTCTCTTAAATGTCAAAATATCGAATTATTTTATCATTCGATTTTTTATTTATTGTAGAATTTTGAGATGCTTACTCAGATATCTGTTTAACTCCAAGAGAACTAAGAAAATTTTTAGGAAGAGAGCAACTTCCAGTCAATGCTAAACTTATCCTTGGATAGTACATTAAAAATGCCATGCACATCTCGTCTCTCGAAGATAAACCACCCTAAAAGAATAAAATAATTAGTTATTAACATTTATGAATTTACAAATAAAAAGTATTAGTTAAATCTATATAGTTCCATACAAAGGTTACTCTGCTTCTTTTACGAGAATCGTAGGAACATTCAACAATAAGATGATCGTCCTACAATAAAATTACATATAAAATATATGAAACTTCTACATTATATTGTAAAAAAAATATGTATTTTTATATACTTACAGGCAGAACAGTATGAATTTTCGAAAGCTTACGAACATGCTGTAAATAGTTATAATCCAAGTTTTAATATAACGAGATATTTTTTATCCATTAACATTCAAATCATATAAAATTAACACCTGTAAATTAAAATCGTAATTAGCATCGGATGCGATCGGTTCGAGTTCTTCATTACCTCTAAAATGCCTCACAATTATCCTTCTTCCTGTAAACGTGAATTACACAATTTTTAATTATTTACAAAGAAATCGAATAGTTATTCATTTGAAATAATTGAATATAATTATTAAACGATATTTGAGATTTTTACAAGACTATTCTCAAATATATGAGCTCGATTTTGTTATATTTCTACATTGGCATAATTCACGCTAGTTATTGGGATGGCCAAACTCATCCCAAATCAGCTCAATTTACTGGATGAGAATAAGAACAATTATTTGTAACCCCTTAATTAAAAAGGTATTAAACATATATATTTAATACGTAACCAAATCAACGAAAATAAACATACCGTATTTTACGGACTATAAGACGTACTTTTTTCTTCGAAAAATTGCCTCCAAAATTCAGATGCGTCTTATACTCCGTAGCGTCTTATAGGTATTTTTTTTTTTTTTTTAAATTGCTTAAAAATTAAGGTGCGTCTTATAGTCTGTAGCGTCTTATAGTCCGTAAAATACGGTAATTAAACCGTAGTTTTGGATCGTTGAATTTATAAATAACAAATAATTAATTATTTTCGGGCTGTACGTTATTCATGAGTACAATTAAGAGGGTTGACAGGATATTCATTTCGTGATTTCGAGGTATTACTGTACGACAGCGTTACGAAGCATTACATCGGGTGGTGTGACCTAATGTATTGATGATTACTTATGGTTCACATAAAAAATTTTATATTAAAGTTTTGACATTACAATTAATGTAATGTAAGCAAAAATATATTCTTAATATCAAATATTAACTTTTACCATACCTAGGAAATGTGAATGAAGCAAAACACCAAAGACTTTGATACCTCCCGGAGGAACACGCTAGAGAATAGAAATGATTAACAATTGTGTATTATTAAGACATTTTTGTACAATCTCAAAACTTTTTGTAATTCTACCTGTTTTAAGCAAGAAGGAGCTACGTGTCCAGACACGACAAATTCTTTTTGTTTCGGTGGCACCAACATGCAAGGATACCACAAGTTTCCCGTGCCTAACACCGAACTGTCGTATTTTCTGAGTTTTCGTGTATATGTGATTCTGAATCCCGAATTATCGACAACTGAGAAACAGAGTGTAAACACAAATTATCAAAGTTTAATAAAATATTATAGTTTCTAATTAAAATTTACCCCTTTTTAATGACGGATTATCATAATGTACTTCCAACAGGAACCATTCAGCATCAGGCAGACCCAAAGGATGACCGATATTTTCAGGAAAATAAAATTTCTGAAAATGATGAAACCCAGCAGCAATAAGATTTTCATTTTATAAAATTAAAATATATTAAAATAACTAATTTCTAAATACTCACGCCACCTCCAATTGCCCAAACTATATTTACAGTGAAACAAAATGGAAATTTCGGGATTGAATTCTTAGTGTAGCATCTATGATATGTTTTATCTGCATATTTGAATACAGTTTCGTTTGTAAGTCCCGTACATTCGTATAAAAGCATATGATGAACAACGCCTTCGTGTCCCGGTTGAATAAGTGGACCAAACTATTAATAAAATTTGCCAATTTACACACAATTAAATGTATAATGCAGTTATTTTTAATAACGCTTACTTCTATAATATGATGTTTTCTATCAAGATGAGGAACTCTGAAAAATGTACAAATATATTCCGTGTCGCTTCCTTCCGGAACTGTAACCTGCAATGTGTAAATTAAATAATATAATGAATATTTATGCTTAATAAATAATACCAAAATCGTTAAGTTATTCTTACATTTGGACTTCGAACATCCCAATAATAAATGTCTTCTGGTTTCTCTGTAAATCTGTGTTCAACTTCCTCTTTCAGTAAAACGCTTCTAGTTCCTCTAGTGGTTGGTCCGTGATAACTAACTGCATCTATAGAATTGGGATTTTCAGGACTGTAAGCGTATATCAGTCTCGTAGTTTCTTCCTAAACACAGGGAGAAATATATTTAATGAAAAATAAGTATATAGAAAAGTCAATTTTGGTTTTATTCGATTACGGCAACACGACGCATGGGCGATCTGCCGAGGGGGGAATACCTCCCGGAAGATGGGATGAGAAACTAACCCCTATTTAGGTGTTACTATCGTGAAGAAAACCGGAAAGTGCACATTGGCCAGGCGCGAACCAACGACCAGTGTTTAGTAATTTTATCTAGCCGGCCACTGGTGGGCTATACGGAAGTCAGAGTTAACGATTTCCGGGGTCAATTTTTCCGCCCGAAATGCCTACTGTGATGTATAAAAAGGAATAACATTTGTAGATAACTAACCGTTATGACCATATCCTGATCATCGCACGTGTCCAGCAATCTTTTAAATCGTAACTTTGTATGAGTGTTGTTTTTCTCGTGCCATAACAATTCCCAATCCTGTTGCTCGTCGATTTTCGGTTGAAACTTTCCTTCGGCGTGTCTGTCCTAAAATTCGATATAATTTTTCATTGAATAAAAAGTATTAGCATAATTATCAAAGTAGAAAATAAAATATTTCGTGTAAGACTATAACAAATGTAAGAAACAAGAGACGATATGTGCAACAGTATGAAATATTTATAGAATTATTTTAATAGTCTCATAAACAAAATTCGTTTTTTATATATTGACAGGCCTTCATTAAACACAATCCGTCATTAATATAATCCTTTTGTATTAGAAAGAAACAGAAGCTGGAACGGCAATTTGCATTGCGATCAACCAGATATTAGTTTTTATATCTAATTACACAACTTACTGGTTTTCTTTGTAGCTAACCTTGGTATTAAGTAAGTAATTGTTAGAATCTACCTACTTTCTCGTTTCACACCTTTACCATGTTAGTTTTTCCAAGAGAAACGTCTGAAGAAAACATCTATTGTGTGAAGAAATACGCAATATTGGGGAAAACGAACATTATCATCTAGTAGAATCCAGTCAAGTTATACTTAATTTATATTACTTTTACTTGGGATTAAGTTTCATTTCCGGTCGTTAAAGGTAAAATGTACATGCAGTGGATATTTCTAAAACGCTGTTTTTGAATACATTAATTTAATAATTGCATCATCAAAGCCATAGCCAGGGGGCTCTTTTCCGTGAACCTGTCAGTTCTTCCTTGGCTGGTAGCCACAGAAAAAGACAACGTCAGTCAGGGCCGTCGAGAAGAGAATGCTAGGGATTTTTCACCCGGCCCAGACATAACATAGCGGCGCGTATTATTTCCTATCCGTATAAATGAATGTTACTTTTACTAACAATAAATAAAATTTCTTAACACTGCTTTTATTTCCCGGCTGTTATGTATACATAACAAAGGAAGGTATTCCAATCGTGTCAAATTTGACCCTCCGGGTTTTTTACAACACTTCACATCTTAAGACCTTCTCAAAAAAGTCAAAAAATGATTCATGTGAGGTGGTGGAACTTAATGAAAATTTTATTTTTTATTAACTAATATTCACAATTTCTGAAAATAGTCTTTGTTTTATATTGTTTTATCTAGACAGAATAAGAGTATACAAAAGAAGCAAATAATTAACATACATAAAATAGGATAGGCAATGCTTATGGCCATTTTAATGAGTTACTCGTTCATTATTTAAACCTCTGAATGCATTGCGTAAGCAAATGCATTGCGTTTATTTGTTACCGTATAAAAAAAACTCGCAGGTGCATGGAACAGTTTGTCAAATATTAATGCAGCATCCTTGTTAGGAAAACATTACATCTTTTGACCTTATTATAACACATGACTTGATTTTTCACAGCATGCTAGTTACTATCAAACCTCGAATATATTAATGCTAAATTGCAGTCATTTCATTTTGATGTATTGCATGCATACGGGCAAGTTGAAGATATAAAGAAATTATACCAAATTTCGGAATGCCCTTACCCGATCTCAGAATATGGCTCGTTCTGAGCATGTTGAAGTTGCAATGTCGGTAATTGAATTGCATCAAGACAGATCTGGACAGTAGTATTTAAGCGATTTTTCTATTTATTTTCTTGGCCACAACATTACGCAGATGAATTCTAAATTTCCTCAAGTAGTACTGAAGAACATGCCATTATTAAACCTCATGACGAGTATCACGTTTAATGACAGTTCTAAATTCTTATTAGTGTCTGCATCATTTCAGTAAGGTGATTTGCGAAATTCCGATTTACAGTCACAGGAAATTAACAGATGACAGCACAAGTGAGAGACAGTTAGTGTGCCAAAAGCATAGTTGCCATACACACGTCCTGAAACACTTGCAGAATGTAATAAAGAAATGTTTCGGAACATTTTATTAGCTTTAAAATTTCTGTGCATTTTGTCTTTCTATTCGTGCTCTTGTGAAAGCACTTTTAGCACGTTACGCCGTCTAGACATCTATTAGCGTTATTCGATGATGGCCGAAAGCTTACCGTTATTTTTGCTGGTGAACCCCGCTATGACAGAAACTGACCTGGAAAAACTGGTTAGCATTCTTGCTTACGGAACAGGCAAACAATTGAATTACAGTATATCATATGAAACTGATGAGGATCGGAAATGCAGTTATATATTTAAGGAAAACGAATAAATTACTGTTTTATTTCGCATTGTAAGTTCATATAGTCAGCGTAGTACACACTGCATTTAGATTACTACTAGCTTTATCTTTGAAAGATCACAAGTAGTCTACTGAGAATTTTTCTTAATCCTTGTTACATCCATGGATAGTAAATCATTTTAAAACTTATTAACGAATAGCTAAATATTATGCTAACTTTAGTACAGGTATACATCTAGTTACGTCGTTCTCGAGTATACGTCATTTGTCAAAAAAGTATACGGAAAAATAAAAATCAAGTTTAAGTCATTTTATTCGACTTTACATCTGTCCGCCACAAATATTGAAGTCATAATATCACTAGAAAAGCGTTAAAAGCGTATAAAATCATATTAAAATATGTACATTTACAGTCAATGTTAATATAATCATCATAAATCCTAGAGAACGAAACATGAAAACATCTGTGTTTCTGTGTTGTCATCTTATTTAGCGGTCTTTAAGTGCTCATTATTAGCGTTTTTCACCGTACTTTCGACTTATGTCGTAACTACACAAGTAAATTCGACTTACGTTGTTTTTCGACTTACGTCGCTTCTCCTGGAACCAATTACCGACGTAAGGCGAGGTATACCTGTATTGGAAATGTTCAAAAAAATACTGTGTAATTCACAGTAGTGAATACTATTCAAAATATACACAATAGAATATATAGTATGTTTATGCTATCTCGTATGTGCATAATCAGCAATATATAAACTAAAAATATAGGCCCTATACTTGTAATAAAATCGTTTATAAATTCCATATTCGTACTATACATTTTTATATAAAATTATGATATTATTCTACAGTTACTTTCATTTTCTTATACTTCCGTTTAATTAAGATAAAGAAATATATATCCGATAACTGTTAGTAAAATTTAATTAATTACTTGATTGCTCAATTATCTTTTTAAAACATTCACAAAAAATAATTAATTGAAAAACCACAAAATATCTTCACTTTTAGTCCACGTCAATCTTTCTTTCTTTCTGTACTTCTCCTCCGGTTTATATGGAGATTCTCGCCTTGATTTGCCTCTTCTCCGATAGACTCCACGTCAATCCCCGGGATAGAACAGTCTTAAGGAGGGGAGTAGAACCTTTACTGTTCGACTCATACAAGACTAGAGTGCTCACATAATTAAGGGTAGAACATCTAGGCACTAAAAGTTGTAATTACTTTTGAGTTATTACTTATATAACTCATAACTTATATGATTTTTATAACTATTACATATCTTTTAGAGTCTAGATGTCCTTGCTCTACTTATAATGAAGATATTTTTTTACCGTTCTTTCCGCCCGCCCAAGTGTGCGCTTATGGATTTTCTGATAAACAGATCTTAAATACTGCATAAATTAATTCAATAATATTTACGAATCTCTTACTAATATATTTATTTATTTTTAATTCTTTAGTGAAAATTTCAAGCAATAAAATATTAGCGTTATAAATTGGTGGCAGATTCACGTTGTTTATCGTGACATAACATAGTGATGACTTCAACTAATCAAATTACTTGAACACACTTCTTAAAAATTAGAAAAGTTCTAAGGTATTTTATATAAAAGAATGTATTTTCATTTACGTACGTGAAATATCGCTTGGTTATCGTTAATCCATCCAATGACTATATCACTGCCTTTCATGCCTCCGTTTGAGGAGATTCCAAATCCGACCCATCCATTAGTCGCCACTTCTACTTGGAAAGTGATGGAATCGTCGTACATGGACCACCAAAGCTCATAATTAGAATCGAATCTTAAATGTCGTTTCCAGTTTTCCGCAGAAATCGAAGACGAAAATAAAAGGAACAAAGTGAAAATTCCGATGGCAATCATGTTCGCAACACTGAAACGTTGTAAGGAAAACCAGTTCTTATATGCGATTTATATACATTCATTGACGTCAACAATTTGATTATTTTTCTGTTACGTTGACTTTTGCAAATCTCTTCCTAATATCGACTGTTTATTTTGAAAGGGGTGTAAGTTCATTTTTTTTTTTCAAAATATTTAATGGTTGCATTTTCGTTAATTTAAAAATACAAATAAAGTCTACTAAATTTGACAATGTTTCTATGATTTTAGAAATACGTAAGTTGATTACATAAAGAATTTTATGTGAATTTAACTAAATCAATATATTCTTTTTGGGTCGTAATGGATTTACACCACTTTCAAAAAAAACGGTTCATATACTGAGTAGTACATTATAAGTTTAATATGATTTTTAGGAAAATTATATCTTCACAGCAAAATTTTTCTATAGTGAACTCAAAACGTCTTCTTTTTTTTAAAGTGTAAATTCGTTAGGTAAAAGTAAACCTCTAAAGTTTTTCATATTCGTATAAATTACTAACCTGTAATCACTCCAAAAACATGGGTAACTCAAGGAATGAAAGTAAGGAGACCAATTATTATTATTTTATTTTTCAATTAAAATAATCGATATGTTTGAAATGAGACAAGAATAATAATTGCAATACTTAACGAGCAATTATTGGATTGCAGTTTGAAAAAAATTGTAGATCTATAAATTCTCATTGTAATCCGTCCGTCGTCTGTCCGTTTGTCTGTCTATCTTTAATCTCGAGAATTGGGTAAGTTAGATAGATAGGCATACAAATTTCTTTTTACAAGTATGAGATAAGCCGGGGGCTAAAGGGGGTTGCCCTATTAACCACTTAATCGGCACGGGTTGTTGGAACTCGAGCTCGATGTCGTCGGATGACTAAACCTTGATAGGAGGGCAAATGTCGAGTGGGGAGCGTGTTGAGCGCGTTGGTAAGTCAATAGGTATCCCATAGCCGAATAAGACAGGTGGACAGGTTAACAACAAAAATAAAAGTTTATTATATAACTACGCTATAATATTCTATATACAATTCTACTAGTGAAACTAATTTCTACTGAATATGCAATTAGATGCAATTAGGTTACATATACTCCTATCGAGTGGAGTAACAAAAAGTTTCTATTTAGCTCGCGAGGTGCATTTCTTGAAACATCGTGTTGATCGTTTTTGAGGTACAGACTTACTAATGTAGTTAAGACAATTGATGGATATGCATCTGACGTTAATGCCCAGCGATCTCGTAGAATTTCTACTTTCTCTCCATTTATAACATGGGAGTACAATTTTAAAATAAATCTATTCGCAAAACGTACGTCACAAACGTAACATTTACTTCTTAGCATCTTGTCATCTCGTGGATGCATCGCGTCCACTCCTCAATCTTATTGCTAGGAACACGGAAGAAATGTCTTTTCTCGTTCGATGACTTATATCCTGCTTTGCATTCCGGCACGAAGCACGTTGGCATTTTTATGTAGCGTAAAAAAAAAAAAAAAAGCAATTATTAGGCTATAGGTCGAAATCACTGACTTCAATATATCCAAAGCAAGAACAAAGCTCTTCTGCCAACCGAGGCGCCAACTGGCCGCAAATATTGGCTCTAGCTAAGTTTGAACTATTAGTCGAAAGACCAGGTAATGTACCGACTGCCACGGCTTAACAAAAATTTCCCGTTTTTTAAAAAATAATCCTGGTTATCGTATCGTCCGAAATTATTTTTTTTTATTTTGCACAAACAATTTGCATGTATTAATAAATGTAAAAAGAAAAAATAATTCTATTTCGGAAGTTGGTTTTCATATAAAATTATAAAATTATAACGACGCGCCATCTGGTTTCAAAAAGTTTCGATGACAAAACGAGACATGTCGGATGAAACAGTCAAGGTCAGTACGTGGTGACCAGAGATATGTCGGGAACAGGTAAATGGTAAATCTTTTTCAAAGATTCGTTTGTCAAAATTCGATTTTGCAACGTTCGCATTTCCAACTTCCCAACGAGCAACACATGGGAAATCTCGCACTACTGCCTGTTTGTAGAGTGTCGCCATTTTGAATTTTATTTTGACTCGGTTCTCGGTCCCCTGAGTACCTACAAGTCTGGTTTTTTTATGAGCGCATGATTTGGGCACTTAATACTCTGTGCCAAATTGCAACTCCTGACATAAACTCCTTCATACCTCTAAGCTGGTTACCCAGCAGGCAGTACAATTTTATAAACAAGACATAGTTTTGTCAATTATATATATATGTAAATTTGAAAAGTATAATTAAAAAAATGAAACCAGATACAAAACCCTTGGTGGCAAGAGGCCCTGATTAACTAACTGTATACGGATTTCCGATGCAAACTGAAAGTCATATTATTTCAATTTAAACCTTTTCCTCTGAAAACAGATAGTTGGCCGGCACGACTTAATTGCTAATGGAAAAGGATAGTGTACAGGGGAAAGACACTACAGTACTGATTTGAGGTGGAGAGCATACGTATATTTTAAATTAAATTAAAAATTGCATCCGGTCGTGATCATGTCACAATAAATAATTGCTCGTTTCTGTTTAATATTTCATTTAAAAATTTTAGTATACTTAAATAACATAATTTTCTAAACAGACGTGTTGTTATTTTTTTTTTAATTTAAACATTATAGTTATCATAAATATAATATTTTATAATAAATGCATTTTTATATAATTAGGTTCATAAATTTTGCTATTTTCCAGATGCACCTCATTTGTTAAAACTCAGAAATTGGTTTTTAGATACAGGTTTTCTAACTTCAGATCATACATTAATAAACAAGGACTCATCATAACAGTTACTTCAAATAGATTCCAATGAAATAAAAGTTTGCCATAAATTAAAAGAAGAGCATATTACGTGTGAAAAATTTCAACGACAAAATGTTAGATTAGCTTGTGAATTATTTTCTAACTCTACAGCTATTGCTATTAAAAGATATACTAAAACTGAAAATGCCTTAGCAGCTTCTGAATTTATATCATCAATTAATGCATGGTTTGATGTTATGAATAGTTCAACACCCAATTTTCATTACAAAATTGATTATCCCTCCAAATGTGCTTATGGCATTAACATAACTGAACAAAATAATATACTTGATAATACTTACAGAATAATTGAAAGTATGAGATGTGTATCTAAACAATCACTTCAAACATTTCAAAAAGGAATGCTTATATCTATTAAATCTATTAAAGATTTATTTATCGACCTTAGTTCAAAATTTCCTAAATACCATTATATCTTAACATGTAAAGTAAATCAGGATTTTTTAGAAAATCTATTTTCACAGATTCGAACTAGAAGTGGTTTATACGATCATCCTAGTCCACTCGGAGTAATACATAGAGTAAGAATGATAATTTTAGGCAAATCACCAGAAATATTGCAAAATAAATTAAACACAGAAGATCAGATAGCCAAAAATTATTTAATAAATGAAATGTTTGAAGAGGCAGATTTACTGCAAGAAGTTTCAGATATGTCTAGTTCTAAAGAACAAGGAATATCTGAAAATTCGTGCAATGTAAATGATGATGATTTATGTGAGATATCTCAGGAAAATGTAGAATTAAAAAATGATGAATTAGATGAATTAAAAAATGATGGATTACAATATTTAGCAGGATGGATTGTGAGAAGATACATAAGAATAAAATATATATCCAAATTTAGGAAGTGTCAGTCACCAAAATAAAAATGAACATAATTATACAATAATGTCCCTTGTTCAGGATATATCTTCTGGTGGACTATCACAACCATCAGAAGATTTCTTTAATTTAGTTTAAAAAATGGAATCAATTTTTACAAAAACTGTGAAACAGCATTTCAAATGTTAAACGGTTTCATCTATTACATCAATAATTAAACAAACAATTAATTTGTATGTATTGATATCAATAACATGTTTATAACATAAAAAATTGTTCTTTTGACAAAGTTATTTTTGTATATGTATGAGTAAATAATATCGTTTTTGGTACATGAATATTAAAAATTAAAAAAATAGACCAATATAATTTTTGTAATAATGTAAAAAAGAAGTCGTTTGAGGATATAAATTAAATTAATTCATTTATATATAAATCACCTACGTAGGATTTACCAAAATTAATCTTTTAAGAAACTATTATTGTTATAATATAAAATAGATAAAATCGATTTCATTTACAAATCAGAAAAACGCATTTTAATTTCAACTTTACACATAAAAATTACGAAGATTTGCTCAATATTCCGGATTTTTCTTATTTATAATCCATTTTTATTTACATTTAATAAAATATAAATCGTAATTAATGAAATATTAGCGTGTAATTAAAGCTACAAGCCTCTGATCGGTAATGTTTTTACCAGTGGCATGCTGTGACATTTGATGATAGAGAAGCTGGTTTCTGTGAGAAGCCGACTTCCAGGGCAATCAGTTAATTGCGTGTCAGTGATGATCTTCTTTCCATTCGTATTGTTTGTTCGATAAGCCAGTAAAAACCGTAGACGTCTCTAAATGTATTTTTAATAACACAATTACATTCTGAATCGCTAGCCACGACATAAGGGCTAAAATTATAAATAAAATAATAAACACTTACTTGGTGAAATAAAATGTGCGGTGGATATACATACCTGGTACAATATATTGTTCAAATTGTATTAATATACTTTTAAAGAAAATTATAATTAAATATAGCTTTGTAAAGAACAGTGGCGTGCCGTCATTGCCACCTTCCAATGACCTTCCCTTGTATTTTCTAAAATATAAATTTTCATATTTTAACGTACTTTGAATTAATTAAAATCAATATTTTATTATAACTGCATTATGTATTTTATTACAAATTTCTATACTACATGTAAAAAAAACGATAAGATTGCTATTGTATATTCGAATAATTCAGTGGCGGAAGGAATGTCGAAACCGGGTCAGCTTCCAAGCAGCCAGATTATAGGCATTGGCGCATGCGCTTTACAGAGCACCAACCTCACCCGGTTTAGTTGGTGGAGGGTTCACACGTATAACGCTTCCAATTTTATATCGCGGACCGGTTCGGGGCTGTTAGCCGCCTGCATGCTAGATATTCGGCCGCCCTCGTCCGATTATGTGAATCATGAGTAGACTAGATTTATAACTTAACCCAACCGATAGGAGTTTACTGGCATGTTTTTATGATAGTTTTGTATAGTTGACAGAAGTTTTAAAAAAAATCCATTAAAATATTTGATATATTTATTCTGCATTTATTCTGCTCTCCCATCTTATATTACTTACGGATTTCAATGTTAAACCGGTGATACTACGATTTAGTATGTCCCATCTGTAAGGGGGTGGAGAAAAAACGTGTACAATTCTTCTATAATGTTAAAAAAATTAACTGTTACTTTAGCAGCATCATTTACAACCAAATTTAATGAATGAGACGTACCTGTACAAGGTACAAAAAAAGCTCTAGAATTTATTTTCCTTAAATTTACGATTTGTGTATCCGTTGTCATAAAAATTTGTCTTTCCAATGTTTTCCCAAGACTACAGTTATTCAAGTACAAAGTAACTGATCATTTCTACTAAGAAGTAGTTAAATAATTAAGAGATTAGGGAATGGGGACATTAATAAAACACTGTTGAAAGAGCCAGAATTTAACTTCAACAAAAGCTTAACCGAACCAATCAATAGCTCAGTACAGTGGGGAACTGATTTCCATGTACACCTGGTATTAAAACGAATTAGTTAGAAAACAAATGACTGTTAAGTTTAACATATTTAGATTTTTACCAGTGGCGTGCGGTGACATTTGATGATAGGGAAGCTATGTTTCTGTGAGAAGCCGACTTCCAGGGGCGATCAGTTAATTGCGCGTCAGTGATGATCTTGGTTCCATTCGTATTGTTTGTTCGATAAGCCAGTAAAAAGCGTAGACTTCTCTAAATGTATTTTTAATACCACAATTACATTCCGAATCGCTAGCCACGATATAAGGGCTAAAATTATATATAAAATAATAAAAACTTATTTGGTGAAATAAAATGTGCGGTGGATATACATACCTGGTACAATATATTGTTCAAATTGTATTAATATACTTTTAAAGAAAATTATAATTAAATATAGCTTTGTAAAGAAACGTACATTAAAATCTTCTTTACTTTTTAAATCTTAAAACAATCCACTTACTGTTAGTCAAATAGCTCCCTACGAGTGACTAATGGATGGAATCAGAGACGGTCCCGGTAGGTGCATGCACGCAGGCTGCCAAATCCCGAGGGTGCCGATACCGGTCAATGTCAAATGCCTCTTTTGTCGCATCACTCGTATACCTCAAAGGAGGCGACAGTGTTGTTGTACATTTTAAACGTTTCTGGCCATAGCTATGAAAATCTAAATATGTTAAACTTAATAGAAAACAAATGACGGATAGTCTAACTAATACGTTTTACGACCAAGGTCCACGGAAATTTCCAAAATTTACAACTTTTCGGTCACTCTCATTGAACTGGAAAAATTTCTGTCTTTATTATCTAATATTACGAAGAAATCAGACCCCACTGTACTCGGCTAGAGTACAGTGGTTAAGCTGTACTTCGGTTAACGTTTTGTTTAAGTAAAATTCCAGCTCTTTCGGCAGGGTTTTATTTATGTCCCCAATTCCCTAATCTCTTAATTATTTAACTACTTCTTAAGTAGAAATAAGTCGAAACTAGTTACTTTGTACCTGAATATTTGTAGTCTTGGGAAAAGGTGGAAAGACAAATTTTTATGACAACGAATGCATAAATCGTAAATTTAAGGAAAATAAATTCTGGAGCTTTTTTGTACCTTATGCATCTTTCATTAAATTTGGTTGTAAATGATGCTGCCAAAGTAACAGTTAATTTTTTAACATTGTACAAGATTTGTACACGTTTTTTCTACATTTCCTTATAGATGGGACATACGAAATCGTAATATCACTGGTTTAAGGCCGCGACTCCACTAGCCGTAAAAGGGCCGTAAAACCCCTCACCGTAAAAGCTTTTACGCCTGAGCAGGTCGTAAAACCAACGTAAAAGCGAGTTGAGCAGTGTTCAACTCGCTTTTACGTTGGTTTTACGACCTGCTCAGGCGTAAAATATCATGGTCACGTGATTAAAAGCTTTTACGGTGAGGGGTTTTACGGCTAGTGGAGTCGCGGCCTAACATTGAAATCCGTAAGTAATATAAGATGGAAGAACGGAATAAAAATATCAAATATTTTAATGGATGTTTTTAAACTCCTGTCAACTATACAGAACTATCATAAAAACATCATACCAGTAAATTCTTATCGGTTGGGTTAAGTTATAAATCTACTCGTGATTCCCATAATGGGGCGAGGGTGACCGAATATCTAACAGACAGGCGGCTAACAGCCTAGGACCGGTCCTGGATAGAATTGGAAGCGTTATACGTGTGTAGCTTCCACCAGCTAAACCGTGCGAGATTGGTGATGCGAGAATGCGTATAATCTGGCTGCTCCGGTTTTGACAATACAGCGCTTTCATTCCGCCTCTAATATTCGAATATACAATAGCAATCTTATCGTTTTTCTCACATGTAATATAGAAATCTGTAATAAGATACATAATGCAATTATAATAAAATATTAATTTTAATTATATGAAAATAATCGCACAATATGTATTTATTTTTTAGAAAATACAATGGAAGCGGTGCTTCCATCGCTTCCAATGACGGCACGCCACTGATTTTTACAGTTATAGTGAGAAACGTTTAAAATTTACAACAGCCCTGTCGCGTCCTTTGAGATATACTAGTGATGCGACAAAAGAGGCATTTGACACCCTCGGGATTTGGCACGCACACACTGCACACCTACCTGGATCGTCTCTGATTCCATAGTTAGCTACTCGTATCGAGCTATTTGACTGAGTGGATTGTTTTAAAATTTAAAAAGTAAAGAATATTCTATGTTAATTTTATGTACGTTTCTTTACAAAGCTACATTTAATTATAATTTTCTTTAAAAGTATATTAATACGACTGAACAAGACAGTAGACCCCCTATAACGCGGTAGATACGTGCCGTGTTATATGAATCCGTGTTGTACGAGTCCCTTAAATATATGAGCCAATCACAGCCTGGCACGTGTGCCGTTTAGGGGCTACGGATATTTGAAAGGTTTTCTTCCATAAAATTAATCGATTCTAGAATAATTTGACTTGACATTTCCAAATAACGTATAATTTTTTGGAAATAATCCATGTAAATTATGTTATAAACAAAAAATTGTTGGATTACTTACCGAGTGTGCACCGTTCGAAGACGCCATTGCCTAAGCTTGTTTTCGTCGCGGAGCGACTCATCGAAAGGCCGATGAGTTTCCTGATAAGTTATTCTTTCTGTGAAGAATTCGCTAACTTTGAAGACATCATTAATAGAAGTATAATTTTTATGGCCGTTGAATAATACTGTAAATGTTGTTTTCACAAGAACTGTATAAAAATTTATCAATACTTTCCCGCCTAAACTTTCCGTATACACGCGTGGCTGGACAGCGGCAAGTAGTTCGGCTGTAGTCCACTATTGGTCGAGATTCGACCAATGTTGTCGCGACACGAGTCGGCGATGACGTTTTACCGTGTTATACGAGTCTCTTTTAGCGTGTTTTACGAAACCGATCGTAATTTTTTCGCCGTGTTATAGGAAACCGTGTTATATGAACCCGTTTTGTAGAGGGGTCTACTGTATACTGTACCAGGTATGTATATCCACCGCACATTTTATTTCACCAAGTAAATTTTTATAATTTATTTTTAATTTTAGCCCTTATATCGTGGCTAGCGATTCGGAATGTAATTGTGACATTAAAAATACATTTAGAGAAGTCTACAGTTTTTACTTGCTTATCGAACAAATGAATACGAATGGACCCTAGACCAGAGATGAGCAACCTTTTTCTATGTAAGGACCGCATTTTATAACTTTTGAACTGGTGCGGGCCGCATACAAGAGAAAGAGAAAAAAAAATGTTGGTAAATCAGAATTATTTATTCATATATACAGTAGAACCTCGATTATCCGAACCTCTATTATCCGGATTTTTGATTACCCGGATTGTTCAAAATAAACAAAAATTCTACGAATTTGCTGATTTGCACTTGGCGAATTGCGACACTATTTATGTACGTACGTGATGGAATGCATGAAACAAAATTTTGAAAAGACCATTAGTAAATTCCAGTAACAGTAGAAAGTGATATAGAAGACATTGCGGAAGCAATAGCACAAATTTCAATGTGTTGAATGTGACGAAGAAGATGTAACCGAGTGGTTAAATTGCGATTCGAACGAACCTGGATTCCAAATTTTGAACAATGTGGAAATAATTAAAGAAATATCTGCCTCAGATGAACAAGATCGAGAAGACGAAGAGATTTGCGAAGTAAGAGATATTGGTCCTACATATTCTGAAGCTTTTCAGTGCTTAGATGTCGCCATGAACTGGTTTGAGAGCTAAGACGAGTGTAACTCAGGACAACTTATATGTCTTAAAAGTATTCGCGATTTAGCAGCTTCAAAAAGAACAGCTAGCTTTAAACAAAAATCGTTAATTGAATTTCTTAATAAAAAATAATTTAATATTGAAGCTATATGTAAATCTAGACAAAAAAAATTATTCATACTATATGCACTGTCAATTATTATTTTTTCGATTATCCGGATTTTTCCTTATCCGGACTAACTTCATTCCCAATTTGTCCGGATAATAGAGGTTCTACTGTAATTATAAATTAGCATAGGTATACTTAATTTAGCTTCTAAAACTGATGTAAACGTAATATATCTGAAATATTTGGTTAAATATTCGACACTGCTATTTTTAAATTAGTTTCGATGTGTCTGTTAGCCAGTTTCTTGTTTTAATTTTTACTAAATTCATCGCTGGAAAAACTATTCACATACATAAGTTGTAAAAATAACGTTTGAATTTTTGCTGCATACTACTTTAAGCGGGGAAATTAATATATTTATTCACATTTTATGCGTTGCGAGCCGCAGGTTGCCCATCCCTGCCCTAGACCATCACTGACGCGCAATTAACTGATTGCCCCTGCAAGTTGGCTTCTTACAGAAACACAACTTCCCTGTCATCAAATGTCACGGCACGCCACTGGTAAAGAAATGTACATAAAAATAACATAAAATATTCTTTACTTTTTAAATCTTAAAACAATCCACTTAGTCAAATAGCTCATTACGAGTGACTAATGGATGGAATCAGAGACGGTCCCGGTAGGTGCATGCACGCAGGCTGCCAAATCCCGAGGGTGCCGATACCGGTCAATGTCAAATGCCTCTTTTGTCGCATCACTCGTATACTTCAAAGAACGCGACAAGATTGTTGTACATTTTAAACGTTTCTCGCCATAGCTAAAAAAAATCTAAATATGTTAAACTTAATAGATTGTCCGTCATTTGTTTTCTAACTAATTCGTTTTAGGACCAGGTCACTTTTCGGTCACTCTCATTGAACTGGAAAAATTTCTGTCTTTATTATCTGATATTACGAAGAAATCAGTCCTCACTGTACTCGGCTAGAGATTGGTTCGGTTAAGCTTTTGTTTAAATAAAATTCCGGCTCTTTCTGCAGGGTTTTATTTATGTCCCCAATTCCCTAATCTCTTAAAAAGTTAAATATTTGTAGTTGGGTCGGAGCAGTCGGTGAGCTACAGTCAATGAGAGCTTCGAAGCTATAACCAATCAGAGTTTAGATTTATCCGAAGTTAGAAAATGGCGAAAGGTACAGTTTCATCGGAAGCTTTAATAAACGAAGTCAGAAAATATCCGTGGCTTTACGATATTCGGCCAGCCGATTATAAATACAACCTTAAAAAAAATAATTCAACCTTAAAAAATAATTCTTAATAAAAAAATAAAACCTTAAAAATAATTCTAAAAATAATACGGAGATTTCCAAGAAACTAACTACTGTGCTATACGTGACTGACTATAAAACATTCCATTAAGTATTGTTGCCAAAGATATGGCCTGACGATAAATTGTAACATATTCAGAACTAGAATTTCTGGATACGAATGAAATATGTTTTAAAACAATTCGAAATGAACGATCGCTTTCCATGACGGCCATGTTTTCTGTGTAAATTGAAAAACTTACCATGATTGGCTAATGTTCTGATCCGTAACACGCTTTCCGATTTGTCCTTACCAGTCGGCAACCGACATAATCATACTCAGTGTGAATGCTTTTACTACTAGTCGGTCCGATTATAAGATCGGTCGGATCAAAAAGTTTTTCAATTTACACAGAAAACATGACCATCATGGAAAGCGATTGTGGCCGAATATCATAAAGCCACGGATGTTTTCTGACTTCGTTTATTAAAGCTTCCGAGAAAACTGTACCTTCCGCCATTTTCTAACTTCGGATAAATCTAAACTCTGATTGGTTATAGCTTCAAAGCTCTTATTGGCTGTAGCTCACCGACTGCTCCGACCCGACTACAAATATTTAACTTTTTAAATGTCCGACTGGAACGACCAGTCGGTCAGCCGACTGCTGTTGCCATGTCAACACGACTTAGAGTCGGTCCATTCGGTCATAGTGAGAAACAGACCTTATACGAGTCTCTTTTAGCGTGTTATAGGCCTACGAACACGCTCGCAATTTTTTCGCCGTGTTATATGAACCCGTGTTATGGGGGGTCAACTGTACTGCTAACTACGAATAACTACGGAGAAAATGGGAAGATTGTGAAATTCGATAGACAGGATACGTGACACCTCCTTTATATTATATTATAATTTATTGTTTAATTTAAAAATTGATGGTATGTATTCTATATTGTACTCGTATCTTAATTATAAAATACATAGTAATTATATTGTTTCAATTACCTACGAAATACTTAATGCGACCCTGTAAATAAATGAAATCCTGTACAAAATTATAAATAGAATCTATAAGTAATAAATTAAAAATTATTTAATCAATTGTTCACTTATAAATGTGTACAAATTTAGTTGAAATCGCGATTAAAATTAACACGAAACTTTAACTGGCGTCTTTAATTGCTTGTTCTATTAAGGGAATAGGAAAAACATGGCGAACTTTTGAAGGATCGACAGTCGAAGTGGTGAGTCTTCTAGTTGGCTTAATAGTCGATTCTGTTGCTCTAGGAAGAGGATATTCTCTTGTCGGTTTCACTGTAGAAGTTCTAATACCTGGAGGAAATATATTTTGCTGTCGTCGAGTTGGTCTGCTTGTAAATGGCTTGGTTTGTTCTTCAGTAATTTGCGGCTGAGATCTTACGGAACAAATGTCTGGTTCATTATACATATATTTTATTTTTGGATATCTTGAAAGGATTAGATTCTAGAAATGTTTTTGAGTTTAAATAAGTTTTATTTTAAACATGGTTACGTTTAAATCGAAATATTGAAATTGTGCTTACCGGTATTCCTTTTCCTCCTTTATCTACACAAAAATTCATATGAGGAGTGTACTTCATTGCTCTCTCTACGCGACTCACTACATCGTGATCCCACGGATACGATTCAAGAAAGTCATAATAAGTCTGATTTTTACCCGTTATCGGAGATATGACAAACCTTTCATCGCTGAATTTAAATAAAAAAACAAATGTTTAAGCTTATTTATTACATAATATAATTTTGGCGTCTCTGTGCTATAAATTTAAAAGAAAATGTTTACTCTGAAACTTTCTTTACTCCCATTCTTTTCAGGACATTAGCGGGAAAAGGGCAGCTGTAAGTTCCAGACAAATTTATTTTCGGGTAATATCCAAGAAAAACTACACACATTTCTTCTCTTGTTGAATACCCACCCTGAAAATTTAATTTCGTACAATTATAAAATCTATAAAATGTTTTCCTTTATGTCAAAGCAATTCATAATTACGTAAGTTGGAGAAGATCTTTTTGAAGAATCGTAAGTGCATTCTATGATTAGATGATCAGTCTGCGATTTAATGAATAAATATTTGTAAATAGCATTTATAAAGAATTGGAAAATAACATCTTTACAATTCAAAACTACTTACAGGTAAAACAGTGCGGACTTTAGGTAAGAGGCGATATTCCTGATAAAATATAAAGATTTTTTTAAATATTGCTTAATATTTGTTTATATATACAATATTTCTAGAGATGAGAGCTTAAATAAAGTCGAATTTATGTCGAATGGGAATTTTGTAGCCTCAATTTGTTTTTTGCCAGTTTGTAGTGAATAATTCAGTTAAGATAAACAATAAAGAGTTAGGTAAATAAGCTCATGAATGAATAAAAATAATAATCGTTCATTCTAGGAAGTTAATGACTATTTATGTTAATAACCTTTCGATTTTCTTACTTGAGTAAAGTATAATATAAACTTACAATAATCATATATAGAAATATATAAAAATCAGCTTAAATAATCTTACTTGATAGTTGAAATCGTAATTTCTATTTCTACTTAATGGCGGCAATTCCACATTTCCTCGAAAGTGCCTTACAGTTACCTTTATACCTGACAAGAAACTTACATTCATTTATTTAAATAATCAAATAAGTTTATGAAAAAACGAACAATATATTTTACTAACCGATCTGATGTGAATGAAGCATAGAAGAAAATACTTTAATTCCTTCTTTAGGAATTCTCTAGAAACAAGTTTTAGAACTGTTAAGCATGAATTTTCTAATGAGAAAACTAAAAAATTAAAATTACCTGTCTAAGGCAAGAAGGATGTGCATGACCTGAAACTGTAAATTCTCTCTGTTTTGGAGGCACAAATATACAAGGAAATGTTAAAGTCCAACTGTCGTATTGCCTAAGGTTGGATGTATAAGTGATTAATAATCCAGAATTGTCAACGATGCCTAATAAATATAATAAATAGAAGTGTAAATAAACAGTTGTATTTTCAGTAAAGCTAAAGATTATAAAATGAATGACCTTTTTCGAAACCAGGATTGTCGTAATGAACTTCTAAAAGATACCAAACCAAGTCTGGTGATCCAATTGGTAAGCCCGCTTCTTTCGGAAAGCTTATTGTCTGGAAAATATTTGTAAATTCTTTTCACGGAATAGAAAATAATAATAATTTAAAATACTAGCATTTACCCCTCCTCCAACAGCCCATTCTATAGATGGATTAAACAAAACTGAAATTTTGATACGGAATCTCCAAGGCACTCGTGATATTCTTTTTCCAAATAAGGTAACAGTTTTTCCTCATCGACATAACATTCGTACAGTACCATGTGATGCACAAATCGCTCATTTTCTGGTTTAATCAAAGGACAAATCTACGTAAGAAGTAATAATATGCTTATAGTTTTTGCAGTAATAACTCTGTTAATAATAAAAAACATTTCGGAATATTAAAACGCGTGTCTTGCACATTTCATTTGTTAACTTTAGTTTCTTTCACTTATATAAAAACTTCACCTCTATTATGTGATGCTTCTGTGTTCTGATAACCTGTGTTGATATGAGTACTGATATGAACTGATCTTGTTGAAACATGCCATCTCCTGCAGCACACATAAAGGTGATAAACGGTTGCAAGATGGTCAGCAAACAAAATATAATAGCCTGCAACAACACACCCAACTGCTGTAAGTGAACGGGTTAATTTTAGTAGCGCTATCTCGTGCGCAAACTAACAATTAGAATAATTTAATTGTTGGAACGTAGTGATGACTAATATTTGACTTCGTGCATTCCTTATCAACAAAATAACTCTGGAATGAGTTTTCCGATCTTGATGAAATTTTCTTGGACGACTCATCATCACTCAAGGATAAAGTAATTAAAATTTCAACTTTCAAAAATGATCCGTTTTTGTAGAACTGGAGATAGAGGTTTTTCTTTAGTATGAATCATTTTTGAGAGTTGAAATTTTAATTAGTTCGTCCTTGAGTGATGGTGAGTCGTCGTAGAAAATTTCATCAAGATCGGACAACTCATTCTAGAGTTATAACGTTGACAAGGAATGCATGAAGTCAAGTGTTAGTCGCTTCCTGCACGCACGTATAGAAGCGTCATCTAGTAGTCGGAAAATATGACAAGCATTAAAACAATAATTTTGAAAGGTAAATGTTATCGCTAACTAGATACACAACAAATATAAAGAATCTTTATAAAATAATAAGTTAAAAAAAAGTTTTCTTTTTTTAACTTATTATTCTATAACATGGAGCAGCATTGATCAATATTGATGGCTTTACGATCCATTTTCTTCTTCGTCTTTTTATTGTTAGTACGAAATTTCGATCTGTAAATGAAGAAGCTGCACAGAAATTCCAGATTGAGAAGAAGTCGCTCAAATTCATCATCATCATGAAATGTCAATGATTGGTGCAATCGAGAGAAGATTGAGGCAATATTGGTGCAATCTTTACGTGATCGAGAGAAGATTCAGGGAGATAAACTCCGAGAAAGATGAGCCATTTGGTGGATTCTTTGTCTATTTGTTTGGTGATTTTCGTCAGCTTTCTCCTGTTAAAGATACTCCTCTCTCCTCGAGTATTTTTTACAATGTAATGTCCCAACAAGGTCCCTACCTTGTTGGGACATTACATTACATTCGCATTTGATTCTTTTGAGAAGTTCATTGAACTTAGTAATTTTCATAGACAAAATAGCGCAGATAGTTCCTTCACAGATGTCTTACAACATCTACATTCCGGTGATTTCTCTGATACAGATCTGAACACTCTGACGACAAGAAATGGAGCCTATTTATCGTGAGATGAACTTGATCATGACGATGTGCAAGAACGAAGGGTTGTTTCCCATGTCCATTCAACGTATACGCCTTCCAGCTGGATGTGAGTCGTTGTTACCCAAGCTTAGAATATTATGTTTAAGAAAGGCGATACGCTCAACACTCAAGACTGTATTCTCTAAGCTCAATAGTGTAATCAACGTGGAAAATCAAATACACAACCAGGATCCTGAATTACTACATGAGATCCATACAAGGATTATTACTTTCCAATGTAAGCTTGAAAGAGACCTCTCCAGACGTTATAAAAAGAAATTCCAGTGGATTCTTAACAAACAAAGACCGCGTGCATTATTACAACATTCATCCTTGATATGCTGGGACGACATCTCACCACCTGATTTCCTCCTCCGTTCTTTAACGCATGGTCCTATGTGTGCACCACTTGGTCTTTGCATACGACCGGAAAAGGTCATGCCTGACGTCGAAACCTCATTTTTGGAATGAATGACGTACACAAGGAATATTACAGATGGAAATCTGCCTTCAAGATAATAGCTGCTAACAACCGGAAACAGAAGGATACGATGTGGAAACAGGTTACCAAATCCAAAAAATGGTTAAAAGACCATAACATAATCGTCCTCAAGGCGGACAAAAGCAAGGCTCTCGTGTTATTGAAGAAAGAAACATACACTTCCATGATGCAAACATACATCAACGACACAGAATGTGAACGCATCGATGATGGATTTGTCAACAAGCTACAAGCACATGTGAAAAGATTTACATAAACATGTTCAGCCAGAGAGCTGAACCTTAACAAAGCAGTGGTACCTTTCCCTGATACCCCCAGGCTATTCGCGTTCGCTAAAATTCACAAAGATACGCCATCTTTGAGACCGGTCCTTGACAAGGCAAGATCCTCCACTAGAGAGCTGGATGCGGCGGTGCACAAGCACATAATTCACGACTTAAACAATTATCCCTGGACAGTCAGGAACCCGCAAGAATTATTAGACGCATTGAGATCCCTCAACGTAACCGACCAGGCACACATCACTGTTCTCGATTTAGTTTCATTGTACCTGTCGATAAAAATCCAACCTTGCATTTGCGCGATTAGAGACCTCTTACTAACATCGCACGTAACGCACCGCAAACTGGTCCTGGAACTAGCCCACATTCTGTGCTACACTTCCTTTTTCCGTTTCGACGATCAAAACATATCTCAGAAACGTGGTGTTCCGATGGGCAGCCCGCTGTCGGGCGATTTATGCGAGTTGGTCATTAGAAAGCTGGAACAAAGAATCATACCCCTCTTTAATTCAGATATACATATTTATAGGAGGTACGTCGATGATATCTTTATCTTATGGAAAACTAAGCCCAATATAAACAGGTTCATCGATGCAATGAACAACAACCCATATGGACTCCACATCAAGCTTGACCAAATAAGCAACTCAAATGCAAACTTCTTAGATATCCATATGCAAATAGATGGCAACACAATATCCACTAAGGTCCATTACAAACCATGCTACACTCCATTATTCATCCCTGCCGTTTCAGAGGACCCCTTCTCTTACAAGGTAGCTGCCTTCCGGGCCCTTACGAAAAGAGCGTTCACGCACCACTCCAAAATCGAGGACACCATATCTGAATTAGAGCGCATCCAGAACATAGCCACAAGACATGGCTATAGCCGTACATTGGTTCATAACCTTGCGTCTGCATATTATACCCAATTGCATCGTACTGACAACACCAACACACGCACTAACGACTCCAATTCCACTCAATCACTTGTTGTGGTTGAATATAATAAACACCTAGACTCCATTTACAAGGAAATTGCCGCATACACCAACAAAAAGATCGCTTACAAGAGGCGTAACACTATATATGACCTCATGCGCAATTCCAAGGACATCGTAGATAAAAGAATGGCACCGGGGGTATACTCTGTTCCATTATGGGATGGCAGATTCCAAAGAGAGCTTGTATACATCGGTTCAACGAAACGGTCGCTCGACAAGCGTCTACGCGAGCACAAGTATGATATTCAGCGCAACAGAGGCACCACTGCCCTCTCCACGTATGCCTCAACCCCGGGCATAAGTGCTGATCTGCAAAACGTGGAATTGATTAAACTCTCCCACCAATTGGTCCATCTATGATCCCTGGAAACTCTGGAAATATACAAAGCTGGACTGCACACAACCTGCATCAATTCTAAAGATGCATGTAACATTTTTCAAGCTTGGAAGTTTAGTTACGAAGGGGAAGTTCTCCACAGCTCTATTTAATGTACATCCCTATCCCTTCGTTTATATATGGAATGTAATTACATTGTGTTTTTGCGCCACACGTATTACGTATGTCAACAACGCGTATGTTTCCATGGCAACACGAACGCGCAACGGTTCTATTCGAAAATTTGAATACGTTCTGAAAGAGTTTTGAACTTGTAACGAATCTCAATAGTTAGAACCTGAGGAAGACCGAGTTAACGGTCGAAAACGTTTGTTTTCAATTACTATTACTGGTTTTTTAAAAGGTTGTTAAGGGTGAATTATTCGAACCTTGAACTTGATCAGTTCCAAACGGCTATATCCAACAAACGAGCAAGTTAAACAAAGCAACGAAGACTACTTGCAGTCAACTGGTACCCTGTTGCTTATATAGCATCTGAAAACACTCCAGATATTGCCCTGCCTTCGTCCAAAGATGACTCAGCTCTTGGTCTCTCCAAGTATTTGAATCTCTCAGTGAATGCCAGAATCATGCTGAGAGTCAACTTATGGGTGCAAGGAGGTCTCGTCAATGGTTCACTAGGAACTATACGCTACATTATATATGCTCCTAATGCTTGCCCTCCAGCTCTTCCTCTGTTTATTTTAGTGGAATTCATCTGTGGTAATCTGTTTCCAATAATCCCCATTACACGCTCTTTGAACGATGGCAGTATATTGCGATCTTGTAGACAGTTTCCCCTTACCTTAGCATACTCGATGACTATACATAAATCACAGGGATTAACTCTTCCAAAAATCAAAATAGATATAGGGAAAAAGAGACAGCTATCGGTCTTACCTATGTTACATTGAGTCGAGTGAAAAAAAATAACTGACTCAGTATTTTTAAAGAGTTACAATAAAAATCGCTACGAGTCAATCTGTAAGTCCAAGGCCCGTAGTGATAGCCAGAATTTCGTGAAACGTTTGCATAGTAATTAATGGCTTTATTCTGACCTTATATTTGTACCTTTAAATGATCCAATAGAAATCAAATATTTTGTTGAGAACGAATGATTTTTTGATTCATTTTCCCTCATAATCTAGAAAATAAAGGTGCGAGCAGCTTCGTTCCGACTACGCGCTGGTGCAGCGTTACTTAACTAGTTTAGAATAAACTGGAAGAAAAGAATCAGCCCAAAGTGGGACTCGAAACCGCAACTCCCGCTTCCCCAGTCGTGGCTCATATATGCTGGAAGAGGATCTCGGAACGAAATTCTGGTTAGCGTAACTGGCAATGCGTCCCAATGCAAGCGGGAGTTGCGGGTTCGAGTCCCGCTTTGGGCTGATTCTTTTCTTCCAGTTTAGGAGCCGTCCATAAATTACGTAAGATATTTTGCGTTGGATGGGGATCACGGATTTCTTACTCAGGGGTAGGGGGGTAATAGATCTCGTCTTACATAATATTTTTATTTTTATTTTTTGATGTCGTTGAGTGGTGGAGTTTTTAATTTGGCTTTAATTTGGCGGTTTCTATTAAGAATTCTCGTTGTACTAACGCCATCAAGTGTGACGTGATAGAATAATAACGCTAGCAGACATATTTTTTATCATGGGAGAAAAGCCGTGTAGTTGTTTCTATCTCTCTCTTTTTTTTTTTTTTTTTTTTTTTTTTTGAATAAGTGCACCACTCCTATGGGTGTATAACACTAAGTATACATAAACCGAAATACATGGTACAAAGTAAACATAAAATTAGTATTCGATTTTTTGTGAAAACTAAAATGTAAAATTAGAAATTATAAATTATAAATAATCTTATCTTCCATATTTTTTGAACATAATTGTAAAAAGCATCAAACAGTGGCTTCTGAACAAGCTTATCCAGTGGATATGGCCACCTAAAACCAAGCGTAAAAATTTCTAATTTCAGAATAAGTCTATTTTGATCGTAAATTGGACAATAATAGATCATATGGTGGACGGTGTCTAAGTTTTCTGGAGAGAAAAAGCAAGAGGCAGTTTCTGCCCGGTTATACATGCTCAATAAGTAGTTAAGCAGTAGCAAACGTTAAATCTCTAAGTGGTGATGAGAACCTGCATTTAACACTAGGAAAATAAAATTTTGTTATTCTACCAGTTTTACTGCTCAACTATTATTAATTCCACTTTTGCATAGCGTTGTCATAAATATAATTTTTAAGGCTGCTGCGTGAGAGAAGGATGTCAGTATAGTCCAAGTCAGTGTCCTTTGCAGCTGACTTAGCCTCAAAGTCGGCTTTCTCATTTCCTAGTATGTCAGTATGGCCACGAACAAACAGAAAAGTTATCTTCTTTACAAGATTTTTAATATGGTACTGGATATATGTGATTTTATTGCTATTGTAATTGGGATTTAATAGAGCTTTTAGGACAGACTAAGAATCACTGTAAATGTTGATAGACAGAGTTTTATTTGGTAGTAAAGTGGCTCACTGAACAGCTTGGTAGACAGCATCTTTTTCAGCTTGATATGTGGAGGTATCTGTACCTTCTAACATATTTTGAGCAAAATATGTCAGTTTGGAGGAAGATACAGATTTTTGAGCCAACATGAAGGGTGCTTTTGACCCATCTGTGTTGATATTAATGTCTGCATGGTTATCCATGGAGGAAGCAGATGACACCAAATTTACAGTACAGCGAGGGTAACCTTGTTTACAGGGTGATGATCAGAGATAGTGTAATTGCAATTTGGTAGCATTTGAACAGCCATAGATAGGACTAGAGACTGTTGTTGAGCCTTGATGTTTGTAGTTCTGATGTAGTAGTTCAGAACCTTTACTACAATACATAGCGGCAAAGGAAGGAGCTCTGCTAGAATCAGAGAGGCATTAGTAGAAACAGTTCTGCAGCACTTTAAAATTCTGATGGCAAACTGTCTTTGAAGAGAAAGTAATTTACTTGCTACTGAATTTTTACCAGTTACATGACTCCGGCTATGGGCCGCGTAAAGTAGCATTGGTTGTGTTGCCCCATTATATAGAATTTTATAAGCTGTACGATTTAGTCCCCTGGTGCACAGAGCACATTTTATTAGCGTGTAGTTTATTATTTGTCTTTAACCAAGATGTAATTAATATGGCAACGGAATGTGGTTTCTCTATTCTCTCTTGTTTTATTTTGTATGAAGTTTCTGTTTACACTTGCACTAGCTGGTCAATTCGTCAATGTTTTTTGAAAAAAATTGTTTTGTGTCGTTTTTGTGAAAATCAAAATTAGTATAAAAATAAATATTATGACGTTGATTAATGATGATAATAATAATAATAATAATAATAATAATAATAATAATAACTCTCCCGTGGTCACCACCTGGTCGTGGTGGGAGAGCCCAGTAATTTTACTGATCCATAGGGCAATGCAGGCTGGAGCATAAGCTCCTGGTAGGGACACCCATGCCAGTAAGGTCTATGGGGAGAAATGAAGCTAAGAGTGACCACACCCACATTCTGTGGCGATATTCATCATGGTAATAACTAGATCAAAGTGTGATACCGGCTCGGACGTCGCCCGGGTTAACAAGGTCCGCGTTCGTGGGTTAGGCAGAGGCTCACGTTCGAAAAATAGGTCACAGTCTCCCTTGGTTACCGGTGGCGAAAGCAGCACCGGCCCAAGCATGGCTACTGCAATGCCCTCAACAGATGTGAGGAACAAACCCAGCCTTGGTGTTTCTGTGGCAATGCATCCACAGACCACAAAGACTGGAAAACCACGCCAACGGATGAAATGGACAGTAGAAATGAATAAGTTTATCATCCGTAGTTACTACACCATCACAAAACTCGAAACAAACATGACAGCATACAGACAACAACTACACCATAGATTCACACAACAGTATCCTCACCTCACTGTCACCGAACAAAGGGTTGTTGATCAAAAAAGAACAATTATACACAACAACCTTATTCCACAAACAACACTTGAACTTATCAAACAACAGGTTGCTGATCAAATACATCAACAGACAGAAACATCTAACATTAATGAAGATCATGTAACCTGTCAGGATAATCCAGCAACAAGCATTGATAATAACACACATACAACAATTACCACTAATGATACTACAGACACTTCCTCATCCATCACTGATAACATAGACTTGGATTTAGTTAATACGCTCTCACTTATATTTCAGGAAACACTCACTAAATATACAGGTACAGATCCCACACAACGACCACGAATACCAAAAATCAACACGTCAAAGAAAGTAGGAAAAACACTAAATTATGTAAACACTCACTTACTACCACACTACATTCATTCAATTTCTACACTCGCAGACATTCATACATTAGTTTATGCTGGGGCAGTCACAGTAGTGACACATCATGGACTGAAAGTACAGTCACAGACAAATACACAGAAAACACAATACTATCACAAGCCTGCCTGGCAGAGAAGAATAGAAACACAAATAAATGACATTAGACAGCAATTAGGCAGGCTAACACAATACACTAAAAACAACATAACACCCAAATTAAGGAAACAGCTCAAAAACATTTTCAAGAAAATAAAAACACACACAAAACACGAACATCACAACACACGCATTACAGAATACATTGATACACTAAAACAAAAACTTGCTGCCAAAGCACGTAGACTCAAACGATACAAAACATGTACACTACGAAAACAACAAAATAAATTATTTACAAACAATAAAAAACTCTTTTACAGACAAATTAATAACAAAGCAAACACTGATACACAGCACAGTGGCACACCAACAGAAGAAGAACTCACAACATATTGGTCTTCTCTTTGGTCCAGTGCTGTCACGCACAATGCTGATGCAGGCTGGATCGAGGAGGAGAACAGAAACTTGCACAACATACCAACTATGCCCTGTGTTGAAATAAACATACATGATTTCCAATACACTGTTAACAGAACACACAACTGGAAGACACCTGGTGTAGACAACATTCACAATTTCTGGTACAAAAAGTTTACATCACTGCACCAGGAACTAGCTAAACATCTAACACACATCATCATCAATCCACAAGACATGCCAAATTTTCTTACTCAGGGCATCACCTACATGAAACCTAAAAACAACAATACCACAGACCCCACACAATACAGACCAATTACATGTCTTCCAACACTCTACAAATTATTGACATCCTGTATTGCAAACAAAATATACAAACATGTTGAAGAACACGACATTCTAACAGAACAACAAAAAGGTTGTCGTAGAAACCACAGGGGATGCAAAGAACAGTTACTCATAGATTCAGTCATTATACGGCAAGCACACAGACAACACAGAAACATACACATGGCATATATAGACTACAGAAAAGCATTCGACAGTGTTCCACACAGTTGGCTGCTACATATTCTACACATGTACAAAATACATCCATCACTCATTGCATTCTTTCAAAACACTATGCAGCACTGGAGAACAACACTACATCTCAGGGTTAGTAACACTTCCATACAAACAAACCAAATTTTTATTAGGCGAGGAATTTTTCAAGGAGATTCCTTGAGTCCTCTCTGGTTCTGCTTAGCCCTGAACCCATTATCCAACATGTTAAACAACACGCAATATGGTTACAATATCAGACACGAAAAAACAACACAGTTTACACTGTCACATCTCATGTACATGGATGACATAAAACTTTATGCATCCACACAAAAACAACTTCATCAACTCCTACAAATCACACATTTATACACCAATGACATACAAATGGAATTTGGCCTAGATAAATGCAAAACACTTCACATAGAAAAAGGAATCCTGAAGAAAGAAGATTTTGCACTTGGAAATGGAGACGTTATTGAATCCATGAGAAGAGGGCGAGTTCTACAAGTATTTAGGATTCCAACAGGCCAAACTAACAGAACATACACAAATAAAGCAAAGATTAATTAAAGAATACCAAAGTAGGTTAAATGCTATTCTCAGAACACAATTAAATGCAAAACACACAGTTAAAGCAATAAACACATATGTCATCCCAGTACTCACATATTCTTTTGGAGTTATACATTGGACTCACACTGATCTTGAGCAACTCCAAAGGAAAACAAGAACAACACTTACTAAGCATAAACAACATCATCCTAAATCCGCCACAGAAAGATTAACCCTTCCACGTAAAGATGGCGGACGTGGCCTGATTGACATAGTTAACCTTCACTACAAACAAATACAGTCACTGCGAGAGTTTTTCTACAAAAAACAAGAAACATCACAATTACATAAAGCAGTAACTCTAGCAGACTCGAAATAACACACCATTAAACTTACACTCACATCATATGGACACAACACAACATATAAAAAGCATAGACACCATTAAGCAATCGTGGGCTCGAAAGGCACTCCATGGCATGCATCCTTACGATCTGGCCCAGGATTTTGTTGACAAAACTGCGTCAAACAGCTGGTTAGCTCGGGATGCCTCTTTGGGGAGACGGAAGGATTCATGATTGCCATACAGGATCAGGTCATAAATACTAAAAACTACAGAAAACACATACTCAAAGATGCAACACTCACAAATGACACATGCAGAAAATGTCACATTATGCCAGAAACTATACAACACATCACCTCTGGTTGCAAGCTCTTGGCACAGACAGATTATTTACACAGACATAATCAAGTAGCAAATATAATACACCAAGAGCTTGCAAAGAAACACAAATTAGTAGACATCCACAACCATACTACAAATACATTCCACAGACAGTATTGGAAAACAACACGCACAAAATGTACTACGACAGAGCCATAATCACAGATAAAACAATTTACCACAACAGACCAGACATCACACTCATTGACAAACACAATAAAATCACATACATTATAGACATATCCATTCCAAACACTCACAATATACAAAACGCATGCACTGAAAAAATTAGCAAGTACACAGAACTCGCTCAGGAAATAAGGCATCTGTGGAGGATGGATAAGGTGCTTATTGTACCTGTTGTTCTCTCCTCTACAGGTGTCATACCACACACACTACACAAAAGCCTGGGCACATTACAATTGAATAGAAACACATACATCACACTACAGAAGGCCACTATATTGAATACATGTCATATTGTGAGAAAATTCCTGAATACAGACACACACACTGATACACTTCTTTAATTTCTGTTTTGGTTACTATGCCTTGACTTTGGTCCGGCATAGTACACAGCCACCGGTGTTAACTGAGTATATCTCACTTAACCCAACATAATAATTGCTCTCCCGTGGTCACCACCTGGTCGTGGTGGGAGAGCCCAGTAATTTTACTGATCCATAGGGCAATGCAGGCTGGAGCATAAGCTCCTGGTAGGGACACCCATGCCAGTAAGGTCTATGGGGAGAAATGAAGCTAAGAGTGACCACACCCACATTCTGTGGAGATATTTATTATGGTGATAACTAGATCAAAGTGTGATACCGGCTCGGACGTCGCCCGGGTTAACAAGGTCCGCGTTCGTGGGTTAGGCAGAGGCTCACGTTCGAAAAATAGGCCACAGTCTCCCTTGGTTACCGGTGGCGAAAGCAGCACCGGCCCAAGCATGGCTACTGCAATGCCCTCAACAGATGTGAGGAACCAACCCAGCCTTGGTGTTTCTGTGGCAATGCATCCACAGACCACAAAGGCTGGAAAACCACGCCAACGGATGAAATGGACAGTAGAAATGAACGAGTTTATCATCCGTACTTATTACACCATCACAAAACTCGAAACAAACATGACAGCATACAGACAACAACTACACCATAAATTCACACAACAATATCCTCACCTCACTGTTACCGAACAAAGGGTTGTTGATCAAAAAAGAACAATTATACACAACAACCTTATCTCACAAACAACACTTGAACTTATCAAACAACAGGTTGCTGATCAAATACATCAACAGACAGAAACATCTAACATTAATGAAGATCATGTAACCTGTCAGGATAATCCAGCAACAAGCATTGATAATAACACACATACAACAATTACCACTAATGATACTACAGACACTTCCTCATCCATCACTGATAACATAGACTTGGATTTAGTTAATACGCTCTCACTTATATTTCAGGAAACACTCACTAAATATACAGGTACAGATCCCACACAACGACCACGAATACCAAAAATCAACACGTCAAAGGAAGTAGGAAAAACACTAAATTATGTAAACACTCACTTACTACCACACTACATTCATTCAATTTCTACACTCGCAGACATTCATACATTAGTTTATGCTGGGGCAGTCACAGTAGTGACACATCATGGACTGAAAGTACAGTCACAGACAAATACACAGAAAACACAATACTATCACAAGCCTGCCTGGCAGAGAAGAATAGAAACACAAATAAATGACATTAGACAGCAATTAGGCAGGCTGACACAATACACTAAAAACAACATAACACCCAAATTAAGGAAACAGCTCAAAAACATTTTCAAGAAAATAAAAACACACACAAAACATGAACATCACAACACACGCATTACAGAATACATTGATACACTAAAACAAAAACTTGCTGCCAAAGCACGTAGACTCAAACGATACAAAACATGTACACTACGAAAACAACAAAATAAATTATTTACAAACAATAAAAAACTCTTTTACAGACAAATTAATAACAAAGCAAACACTGATACACAGCACAGTGGCACACCAACAGAAGAAGAACTCACAACATATTGGTCTTCTCTTTGGTCCAGTGCTGTCACGCACAATGCTGATGCAGGCTGGATCGAGGAGGAGAACAGAAACTTGCACAACATACCAACTATGCCCTGTGTTGAAATAAACATACATGATTTCCAATACACTGTTAACAGAACACACAACTGGAAGACACCTGGTGTAGACAACATTCACAATTTCTGGTACAAAAAGTTTACATCACTGCACCAGGAACTAGCTAAACATCTAACACACATCATCATCAATCCACAAGACATGCCAAATTTTCTTACTCAGGGCATCACCTACATGAAACCTAAAAACAACAATACCACAGACCCCACACAATACAGACCAATTACATGTCTTCCAACACTCTACAAATTATTGACATCCTGTATTGCAAACAAAATATACAAACATGTTGAAGAACACGACATTCTAACAGAACAACAAAAAGGTTGTCGTAGAAACCACAGGGGATGCAAAGAACAGTTACTCATAGATTCAGTCATTCTACGGCAAGCACACAGACAACACAGAAACATACACATGGCTATATATAGACTACAGAAAAGCATTCGACAGTGTTCCACACAGTTGGCTGCTACATATCCTACACATGTACAAAATACATCCATCACTCATTGCATTCTTTCAAAACACTATGCAGCACTGGAGAACAACACTACATCTCAGGGCCCATAACACTTCCATACAAACAAACCAAATTTTTATTAGGCGAGGAATTTTTCAAGGAGATTCCTTGAGTCCTCTCTGGTTCTGCTTAGCCCTGAACCCATTATCCAACATGTTAAACAACACGCAATATGGTTACAATATCAGACACGAAAAAACAACACAGTTTACACTGTCACATCTCATGTACATGGATGACATAAAACTTTATGCATCCACACAAAAACAACTTCATCAACTCCTACAAATCACACATTCATACACCAAGGACATACAAATGGAATTTGGCCTAGATAAATGCAAAACACTTCACATAGAAAAAGGAATCCTGAAGAAAGAAGATTTTGCACTTGGAAATGGAGACGTTATTGAATCCATGGAAGAGGGCGAGTTCTACAAGTATTTAGGATTCCAACAGGCCAAACTAACAGAACATACACAAATAAAGCAAAGATTAATTAAAGAATACCAAAGTAGGTTAAATGCTATTCTCAGAACACAATTAAATGCAAAACACACAGTTAAAGCAATAAACACATATGTCATCCCAGTACTCACATATTCTTTTGGAGTTATACATTGGACTCACACAGATCTTGAGCAACTCCAAAGGAAAACAAGAACAACACTTACTAAGCATAAACAACATCATCCTAAATCCGCCACAGAAAGATTAACCCTTCCACGTAAAGATGGCGGACGTGGCCTGATTGACATAGTTAACCTTCACTACAAACAAATACAGTCACTGCGAGAGTTTTTCTACAAAAAACAAGAAACATCACAATTACATAAAGCAGTAACTCTAGCAGACTCGAATAACACACCATTAAACTTACACTCACATCATATGGACACAACACAACATATAAAAAGCATAGACACCATTAAGCAATCGTGGGCTCGAAAGGCACTCCATGGCAGGCATCCTTACGATCTGGCCCAGGATTTTGTTGACAAAACTGCGTCAAACAGCTGGTTAGCTCGGGGATGCCTCTTTGGGGAGACGGAAGGATTCATGATTGCCATACAGGATCAGGTCATAAATACTAAAAACTACAGAAAACACATACTCAAAGATGCAACACTCACAAATGACACATGCAGAAAATGTCACATTATGCCAGAAACTATACAACACATCACCTCTGGTTGCAAGCTCTTGGCACAGACAGATTATTTACACAGACATAATCAAGTAGCAAATATAATACACCAAGAGCTTGCAAAGAAACACAAATTAGTAGACATCCACAAACCATACTACAAATACATTCCACAGACAGTATTGGAAAACAACACGCACAAAATGTACTACGACAGAGCCATAATCACAGATAAAACAATTTACCACAACAGACCAGACATCACACTCATTGACAAACACAATAAAATCACATACATTATAGACATATCCATTCCAAACACTCACAATATACAAAACGCATGCACTGAAAAAATTAGCAAGTACACAGAACTCGCTCAGGAAATAAGGCATCTGTGGAGGATGGATAAGGTGCTTATTGTACCTGTTGTTCTCTCTTCTACAGGTGTCATACCACACACACTACACAAAAGCCTGGGCACATTACAATTGAATAGAAACACATACATCACACTACAGAAGGCCACTATATTGAATACATGTCATATTGTGAGAAAATTCCTGAATACAGACACACACACTGATACACTTCTTTAATTTCTGTTTTGGTTACTATGCCTTGACTTTGGTCCGGCATAGTACACAGCCACCGGTGTTAACTGAGTATATCTCACTTAACCCAACATAATAATTGCTCTCCCGTGGTCACCACCTGGTCGTGGTGGGAGAGCCCAGTAATTTTACTGATCCATAGGGCAATGCAGGCTGGAGCATAAGCTCCTGGTAGGGACACCCATGCCAGTAAGGTCTATGGGGAGAAATGAAGCTAAGAGTGACCACACCCACATTCAGTGGAGATATTTATTATGGTGATAACTAGATCAAAGTGTGATACCGGCTCGGACGTCGCCCGGGTTAACAAGGTCCGCGTTCGTGGGTTAGGCAGAGGCTCACGTTCGAAAAATAGGCCACAGTCTCCCCTGGTTACCGGTGGCGAAAGCAGCACCGGCCCAAGCATGGCTACTGCAATGCTCTCAACAGATGTGAGAAACCAACCCAGCCTTGGTGTTTCTGTGGCAATGCATCCACAGACCACAAAGGCTGGAAAACCACGCCAACGAATGAAATGGACAGTAGAAATGAACGAGTTTATCATCCGTACTTATTACACCATCACAAAACTCGAAACAAACATGACAGCATACAGACAACAACTACACCATAAATTCACACAACAATATCCTCACCTCACTGTTCACTGAACAAAGGGTTGTTGATCAAAAAAGAACAATTATACACAACAACCTTATCTCACGAACAACACTTGAACTTATCAAACAACAGGTTGCTGATCAAATACATCAACAGACAGAAACATCTAACATTAATGAAGATCATGTAACCTGTCAGGATAATCCAGCAACAAGCATTGATAATAACACACATACAACAATTACCACTAATGATACTACAGACACTTCCTCATCCATCACTGATAACATAGACTTGGATTTAGTTAATACGCTCTCACTTATATTTCAGGAAACACTCACTAAATATACAGGTACAGATCCCACACAACGACCACGAATACCAAAAATCAACACGTCAAAGGAAGTAGGAAAAACACTAAATTATGTAAACACTCACTTACTACCACACTACATTCATTCAATTTCTACACTCGCAGACATTCATACATTAGTTTATGCTGGGGCAGTCACAGTAGTGACACATCATGGACTGAAAGTACAGTCACAGACAAATACACAGAAAACACAATACTATCACAAGCCTGCCTGGCAGAGAAGAATAGAAATACAAATAAATGACATTAGACAGCAATTAGGCAGGCTGACACAATACACTAAAAACAACATAACACCCAAATTAAGGAAACAGCTCAAAAACATTTTCAAGAAAATAAAAACACACACAAAACATGAACATCACAACACACGCATTACAGAATACATTGATACACTAAAACAAAAACTTGCTGCCAAAGCACGTAGACTCAAACGATACAAAACATGTACACTACGAAAACAACAAAATAAATTATTTACAAACAATGAAAAACTCTTTTACAGACAAATTAATAACAAAGCAAACACTGATACACAGCACAGTGGCACACCAACAGAAGAAAAACTCACAACATATTGGTCTTCTCTTTGGTCCAGTGCTGTCACGCACAATGCTGATGCAGGCTGGATCGAGGAGGAGAACAGAAACTTGCACAACATACCAACTATGCCCTGTGTTGAAATAAACATACATGATTTCCAATACACTGTTAACAGAACACACAACTGGAAGACACCTGGTGTAGACAACATTCACAATTTCTGGTACAAAAAGTTTACATCACTGCACCAGGAACTAGCTAAACATCTAACACACATCATCATCAATCCACAAGACATGCCAAATTTTCTTACTCAGGGCATCACCTACATGAAACCTAAAAACAACAATACCACAGACCCCACACAATACAGACCAATTACATGTCTTCCAACACTCTACAAATTATTGACATCCTGTATTGCAAACAAAATATACAAACATGTTGAAGAACACGACATTCTAACAGAACAACAAAAAGGTTGTCGTAGAAACCACAGGGGATGCAAAGAACAGTTACTCATAGATTCAGTCATTCTACGGCAAGCACACAGACAACACAGAAACATACACATGGCTTATATAGACTACAGAAAAGCATTCGACAGTGTTCCACACAGTTGGCTGCTACATATCCTACACATGTACAAAATACATCCATCACTCATTGCATTCTTTCAAAACACTATGCAGCACTGGAGAACAACACTACATCTCAGGGCCCATAACACTTCCATACAAACAAACCAAATTTTTATTAGGCGAGGAATTTTTCAAGGAGATTCCTTGAGTCCTCTCTGGTTCTGCTTAGCCCTGAACCCATTATCCAACATGTTAAACAACACGCAATATGGTTACAATATCAGACACGAAAAAACAACACAGTTTACACTGTCACATCTCATGTACATGGATGACATAAAACTTTATGCATCCACACAAAAACAACTTCATCAACTCCTACAAATCACACATTCATACACCAAGGACATACAAATGGAATTTGGCCTAGATAAATGCAAAACACTTCACATAGAAAAAGGAATCCTGAAGAAAGAAGATTTTGCACTTGGAAATGGAGACGTTATTGAATCCATGGAAGAGGGCGAGTTCTACAAGTATTTAGGATTCCAACAGGCCAAACTAACAGAACATACACAAATAAAGCAAAGATTAATTAAAGAATACCAAAGTAGGTTAAATGCTATTCTCAGAACACAATTAAATGCAAAACACACAGTCAAAGCAATAAACACATATGTCATTCCAGTACTTACATATTCTTTTGGAGTTATACATTGGACTCACACAGATCTCGAGCAACTCCAAAGGAAAACAAGAACTACACTTACTAAGCATAAACAACATCATCCTAAATCCGCCACAGAAAGACTAACCCTTCCACGTAAAGATGGCGGACGTGGCCTGATTGACATAGTTAACCTTCACTACAAACAAATACAGTCACTGCGAGAGTTTTTCTACAAGAAACAAGAAACATCACAATTACATAAAGCAGTAACTCTAGCAGATTCAAATAACACACCATTAAACTTACACTCACATCATATGGACACAACACAACATATAAAAAGCATAGACACCATTAAGCAATCGTGGGCTCGAAAGGCACTCCATGGCAGGCATCCTTACGACCTGGCCCAGGATTTTGTTGACAAAACTGCGTCAAACAGCTGGTTAGCTCGGGGATGCCTCTTTGGGGAGACGGAAGGATTCATGATTGCCATACAGGATCAGGTCATAAATACTAAAAACTACAGAAAACACATACTCAAAGATGCAACACTCACAAATGACACATGCAGAAAATGTCACATCATGCCAGAAACTATACAACACATCACCTCTGGTTGCAAGCTCTTGGCACAGACAGATTATTTACACAGACATAATCAAGTAGCAAATATAATACACCAAGAGCTTGCAAAGAAACACAAATTAGCAGACATCCACGAACCATATTACAAATACATTCCACAGACAGTATTGGAAAACAACACGCACAAAATGTACTACGACAGAGCCATAATCACAGATAAAACAATTTACCACAACAGACCAGACATCACACTCATTGACAAACACAATAAAATCACATACATTATAGACATATCCATTCCAAACACTCACAATATACAAAACGCATGCACTGAAAAAATTAGCAAGTACACAGAACTCGCCCAGGAAATAAGGCATCTGTGGAGGATGGATAGGGTGCTTATTGTACCTGTTGTTCTCTGCTCTACAGGTGTCATACCACACACACTACACAAAAGCCTGGGCACATTAGAATTGAATAGAAACACATATATCACTCTACAGAAGGCCACTATATTGAATACATGTCATATTGTGAGAAAATTCCTGAATACAGACACACACACTGATACACTTCTTTAATTTCTGTTTTGGTTACTATGCTTTGACTTTGGTCCGGCATAGTACTTAGCCACCGGTGTTAACCGAGTATATCTAGCTTAACCCAACATAATAATTGTTAATAATTAAAAAATAAAGTTCTTAAAACAAATTGTTCATTCGAATTTATTAAATTTTTATATTTTTAAATTTGTTCACATAGTTTTTTATAAATAATAGTGCGAGTACATATTAATTAACTAAATTAATAATTATATATTTTGGACCTAAGGTTTTTAGGGTTTCATTAAAAAAAATTTATTTTTCTTAAAATCGTTCTAAAAATTATGCCTAAATGTTACGTAAGATAGGGAAGGGAAGGGGAGGGGGATCAACGAAAATATTACGGTTTCTTACGCAGGGGTGGGTGGGGTCCAGAATGGCTAAAATCTCCCTTACGTAATTTATGGACGGCCTCTTATCCTAAATTAAACTATTCTAATTGTTAGTTTGCGCAAGAAATGGCGCTAGTAAAATCAACCCGTTCACTTACGGCTGTTGGGTGTGTTGTTACTTACATTATCGGGTTTGTTGGTGTTTATTTGTTTATAATAGCCTGCGACAGTTAATGACCTAGCTAGATGCACTAAAAACAGGAGAAGTCTTTCCACGCCATTACAGAGCTTCCATCTCTTTGAATGGACAACTTGACAGTATGGGTACATGGTTTCACGCTGTTGACGTACACCCGCAGCTGTCCATTCGCCCGATGAATCTGAAAACGCGATTCTACGCCACTCAGAAACAGTTTAGTTGCAATGTTCCCGGACCCAATCAAATTTGGTAATTTTCTTTGAATTTTTAAAGTTCCAGAAAATTTGCAAAATATTAACGAATTCGATTTTAAAAATTCTGAACCGTACGTTTATAGAAGAAGCAAATAGGATTCTAACGCATAAAACTAATTGGTTCTATCTTCCGTTTTAGATAAATTTTGAAAAAAGATTTTCTCCAATGAAAAAGCCACTTTTAACGCCATCGCGTGCGTAATCAAAAAAGTTACAATTAGCCTTAATAAAATTACTTAAACTACAAAATGTGTAATAATAAAATAGAAACGGCATTTAATTATTTTAATTTTTATAGAAATCTGATTGGAGGATTTATAATTTTTAATAATTTGACGACAGTTCGCTCAGAGATCACCATTTTTAATTCCGTGTTTAAGACAATACAATTTCGGCGACCGACCTTTCCGTAGAGCAGTGTTTCTCAAACTTTTTTGTCTGGTGGCACACTGAAATTATTAAACAAAATTCACGGCACCCCTATTATTATTATTTTTTATTTTTTGCTTTTTTACGGTTAGTAAAGATATTAAGGATAAAAAGTCTATCAAAAAAATAAAAGCTTTTTAAAGTAAGTAAGTTTATTTCCAAACAACACAAAAACATTCAAAACAAAAGTTATTATTATAAAAGGTATCTGGTGATAAAATGAGCTCTCAATTTTTGATGATTTACTAATTGGTAACTGGTAGCAAAGCTAATTGATTCCTTAGCTTTGCTACCAGTAACCACTTCTTGATCATTAGAATCTTCACGTTTTCTTTTTTTAATGAAAAAATTATTCACGATATTGAACGACATAATTAACTTCAATATTTTATTATAAAATTTAATTACAAGTTAATAATTTATTTTTTATTGTTATAAAGAAAAAACAATATTTTTATATGCTGCTTTTTCGTTATTGTCTGAACATATAGCAATAATAAAAACAATTATTGCATTCAACGCATTTATATTGCACTTCTACTTGCTGCAGGAACAGAAGAACAAACAACTAGTAACTAGTTCATTTTTTTTCTAGTATTTACGTATCGCCAATTACCGAGTCACTGAGACAAATGGCGACGTAACAAGATTAGTAGAAAAAACCAATATTCATTTTTTATAATTGTTTTAATTATTTATTTAATTTAATACTTTAATTCCATTATTTTAAGTAATTTTAATTTAATTATTTAAAAATTTCGCGGCATTCTTGTGGCGTACTTGCAACACCCTCTTTGAGAACCACTGCCTTAGAGGCTACTAGCCGCCGTAAACGCTAAAAAAGTCTTTTTAAACACAAATTTTCCAATTAAAAATATAAATTTTAAAAAATAGGAATTGGTGACATACGAACATCTTGTTTAATCCATCTAACCTTCTTGGGAAGTTTTCGGCTTTATATCCACTAAGTAGTAAGCGCTGGAAAATGTAGATGCTGGAAAGCTTCCCTCTGGTGACGATATTTTACATTTTACTTCGGAATTTCGTTTCGTCCGATGGCTTTTTTATGTTTAATAATTTGAAGACAGTTCGCTCAAACAGAGAAACACGGAATTAAAAATTGTGATAAGACAATACAATTTCGGCGACCGACCTTTCCTTAGAGGCTACTAGCCGCCGTAAACGCTAAAAAAGTCTTTTTAAACACAAATTTTCCAATTAAAAATATAAATTTAAAAAAATAGGAATTGGTGACATACGAACATCTTGTTTAATCCATCTAACCTTCTTGGGAAGTTTTAAAAACTCTTAATTATTTAAAAAAAATTAATTAAGATTAATAATTCTATTAATAACAGATTATAAATCTGTTATTAATAGAATTATTAGTAACAGATTTATAATCTGTTATTAATAATTTTATTAATAAATATTATCGAAACTTATTCGGTCCATTTATATATTTGTTTATGCGAATTTTAATGGACGTTCAGATTATATGTATGTACTGTACATGTACTGTACATTCTGTTTATCAAAGTAAACTTAAGATGTAAAAAGTGAATAAATTTCGAAAATTATTCCCGTTTTTTCGCTTGTTTTAGTATTGCGTATTTAAACGTTTACCAAATAATAATAATAATGTTCAATTCTGATTTTACTGACTCCGACGTAACAGATTTAGTAAATACAAGACAAAATTTCTAGTTTCAAGACATCTTCGGATTGTTAACACTGTTTTGAAAGTAGAATGCAACTTTTAGTACGCGGAATGTCCGATAGGCAGCGCATGCTGTTACTTGTTCCTGTTTAACTCTTTAATCTGTCTTAGAACCTGAGATATGGTTAAATTTATGCATAATAAATTGTGAATACCACAAAAATTAAGGTATCATCATTAACAACTTTCTAAGAATGGATAGTAATTAAAAATACGAGTAGTTTATAAAATTACAATTTAAAATAAATAAATCATTTTTGTGTTGGTACAATTATTTTTAATTCTTAAAGTTTAAGCATTAATCTGTACGAAAAGTGTCCTCGTAGTTATTTTATCAATAGTAAACAATATAATTATGACGTCTGTAGTACGAATCTATGTTATGAATACGTAACAAAAAGTTATTTGTTGCGTATCCAATAAATCAGTAGAAGTGGGAAATTAATTAAAATCAGTGATTACGCAAGGCAATAAAATAAGAGACTAACGAGGTCCAATAGAAAAAAGGTAAGACTTGGAATCGACTGAAATGTGTAAATCTTCGTTAGTTAACCACTCCAAGAAAATAGCAAATTGTTTTCCTTTTTTTTTGTTTTTTTTTGAGGAAATTGAATTTCTCGATTTAAGTCTTGAAGCGAATATCGATTCAGGTTTGTAGCAAAAATTTAATATAACACAATTAATATTGATAGAATGATGTACAGTACGGAAGATGTTGTGTCTTTAGAAATCAGTCATTCATTGCCTGACCTCGAAAACTTGAAACTGTCGATTAAAAAATAAGATTGTGCATTCCGAATATAAAGAATAGGAAAACGTTCCATAATAACAACCTTGAAATTTGTCATGTGATACTTCCACATCTTACATATTCCCCCGAGCGACTTATTTAATAAATCTTAATATGTAAGATTTTGTTGAAAACTGTTTAAAAATTATATATTACACAAATACAGGATGTCTCAAAATTTAAATGTAATATTCATATATTCATCACATGACTACATAACTTTCTGCCATTTCTCCAGTGGAAGAAACACCAAATCTGATAGCGTCCTTTTGCCGACATTTGTATTTGGAAGAAATGGATTACGTGGACCATTAAACCTCATAAATCGAATAGCATCATTTATATGAAATAAAATTTTAAATGTCTCTCCTAATTTTTCACGAATTAAATAAAAAGTAAACATAAACAAAAAAATTAATTTGAAATTTTCATGGTCAGCATATTCAGTTGTTGACTATTATATCGAGGATGACTAGTTTTTATATTCTAATTAATAATTGATTTATTCTTCTGTTATTCATTATTTTGCAGTCTCGTTTATAGTTTTCTTGTTAATTAAACATCCTATGATTTGGTACCAATGCTAATAAATCGTTGTAACAATACAATTTATTCATAATTAAATATAAAAATTTATACTTAATTATGAAAATAGCAAAATATTATTTTTTAAATTTAAACATTTTAAATTATAGAAATATCTATTTTATTAAATTTGTAAAGTATTACGTTTATTTCGAATGTAACATAACAATGCACTGTGCTGTACGTGGCTTTAGGGGCAAATTTCTTAAGTAAAATACATTTTATGTTTAAGGTTGTTAAGTTTTTATATTTCACTACATCTTCTGACTTCAATACAGCTAAAATACAGTATTATATTTAAAAATTTCTGACATTGATATAAAAAGTGAAAATCTGTATTTAATTCGTTGAGAATAAAATTTCTCAGAGATCTTTTAAGGCTGGAAACTTCACAGATTTATTAAGATGTTTATTTACCTATGAATAAAAAGCCATTAACATTAATTTGTATTTATTTTAAGCATTTTATAATAGTTTAATGTATTGAAAAGATACGTAACAATGAAATAAATAACAAAAGAGAGCGTGTTATATATGTGTTTATTTAATAAACTTTACAACACTCTATGAATGATATTAAAAATACCTGAAATATTAATGGGAGAAAGTCAGATTATAATTAGAATTAAACATCATTACTGTATTCTGTTGAATCAATGCCAATTTTATAATAATCTTTCCTGAAAGTAAAGTGTATTATTTTAAACGAATAATAACAATTTTTTAATCGAAAAATAAAGTTTTATACAGTAAACTCCTCACTAACTGAGTCTCTCGCGATGACCTTTAATTCGAATTAGTAATATAATACAATTCTCTAACAGCTTATTTTAGAAGAGAGTGGCGAAGAACTGATCGAGTAATGCGTACGGAATTATACTTCCATTCGAAAAGCTACGTTTAATAAAATCAATATCTTCAAATTTGTTTTCGGATTCAATATTTTCGTTTTCTTCATCTAATCGCTTCGGGTTGTTTCTTCTTAAAGCGCATTTATTTGGCTTCACGTAACTTTTCTTCACTTTCGGATAAGTTGATAGAATAAAGGTCTGAAATGATTCGTTATCTTCAATACATCTGTTAATATGAAATATTATTTGAAAATTTGTATTATTAGGCTAACAAATTAGAATACCGGAACAAGTTTCCATCCTCGATCTGTGCAAAGATTCAATTGAGGACTGTATCTCATGGATTTTCTCGTAACGTCAATTGCGTTCTGGTTCCATGGATAATCGTAAAGGAATTCGAAGAAACTTTCGTTCTTCCCAGTAAATGGAGAAATTAGAAATTTGTCGTCTCTTAAATGTCAAAATATCGAATTATTTTATCATTCGATTTTTTATTTATTGTAGAATTTTGAGATGCTTACTCAGATATCTGTTTAACTCCAAGAGAACTAAGAAAATTTTTAGGAAGAGAGCAACTTCCAGTCAATGCTAAACTTATCCTTGGATAGTACATTAAAAATGCCATGCACATCTCGTCTCTCGAAGATAAACCACCCTAAAAGAATAAAATAATTAGTTATTAACATTTATGAATTTACAAATAAAAAGTATTAGTTAAATCTATATAGTTCCATACAAAGGTTACTCTGCTTCTTTTACGAGAATCGTAGGAACATTCAACAATAAGATGATCGTCCTACAATAAAATTACATATAAAATATATGAAACTTCTACATTATATTGTAAAAAAAATATGTATTTTTATATACTTACAGGCAGAACAGTATGAATTTTCGAAAGCTTACGAACATGCTGTAAATAGTTATAATCCAAGTTTTAATATAACGAGATATTTTTTATCCATTAACATTCAAATCATATAAAATTAACACCTGTAAATTAAAATCGTAATTAGCATCGGATGCGATCGGTTCGAGTTCTTCATTACCTCTAAAATGCCTCACAATTATCTTTCTTCCTGTAAACGTGAATTACACAATTTTTAATTATTTACAAAGAAATCGAATAGCATCATTTATGTGAAATAATTGAATATAATTATTAAACGATATTTGAGTTTTTACAAGACTATTCTCAAATATATGAGCTCGACTATGTTATATTTCAACATTGGCTTAGTTCACGCTGGTTATTGGGATGGCCAAACTCATCCCAAATCAGCTCAATTCACTGGATGAGAATGAGAACAATTATTTGTAACTCCTTAATTAAAAATGTATTAAACATACAGTAGAGAGTCGAAAATCGGCACCCTGGTAATCGGAATCGCCCGATAATCGGCACGATTTTCAGTCGGACTGTGTCGTGCTGAATCGAACGTTTTTGATACTAAATTTACTTCTAAAGTATAATTTTCATGTTTTTATATTCTTCAATATATTTATTTTGTTTGTACAAAATGCAGAAATAATTTTTAACGATACAATAGCCTCGATTATTATTATAAAAATTTTCGTTAGGCTTAAAATCGACGAAAATTCAACGCGAAGCGACACGCAACGGATAAAAATTCAACAGGAAGCGACACGCAACGAAGAAAAATTTGAACATCGGACAGCTTAATATATTTTTTCGTACATAGACCGTAATCGGAACAAATCCCTAATCTGAACAACCCCAGTCCCCAATTGATGCCGATTTTCGACTCTCTACTGTATATATTTAATACATAACCAAATCAACCAAAATAAACATAATTAAACCGTAGTTTTGGATCGTTGAATTTATATAATAACAAATTAATTAATTTTGAGCATCAAACACAAGACCGTGTTATTTATTAAACACTTGGCACTTTTCCACTTCTATTAGTTGATTTCTCTTTCTCGATGGAATTTGCCGTTTCTATGACAAAATTTTTATAATTTAGGTATTCTTGAAACCGTGTTTTCTTATATGTTGAGCATCAAACACAAGACCGTGTTATTTATTAAACACTTGGCACTTTTCCACTTCTATTAGTTGATTCTCTTTCTCGATCGGAATTTGCCGTTTCTATGACAAAAATTTTTATAATTTAGGTATTCTTGAAACCGTGTTTTCTTATATGTTGAGCATCAAACACAAGACCGTGTTATTTATTAAACACTTGGCACTTTTCCACTTCTATTAGTTGATTCTCTTTCTCGATGGAATTTGCCGTTTCTATGACAAAAATTTTTATAATTTAGGTATTCTTGAAACCGTGTTTTCTTATATGTTGAGCATCAAACACAAGACCGTGTTATTTATTAAACACTTGGCACTTTTCCACTTCTATTAGTTGATTTCTTCTCGATCGAATATTGACGCTTTCTATGACGAAAAATTTTAAATTTAAGTACCTAAATTATAAAAATTTTTGTCATAGAAACGGCAAATTCCATCGAGAAAGAGAATCAACTAATAGAAGTGGAAAAGTGCCAAGTGTTTAATAAATAACACGGTCTTGTGTTTGATGCTCAACATATAAGTAAACACGTAGTTTTGGATCGTTTAATTTATAAATAACAAATAATTAATTATTTTCGGGCTGTACGTTATTCATGAGTACAATTAAGAGGGTTGACAGGATATTCATTTCGTGATTTCGAGGTATTACTGTACGACAGCGTTACGAAGCATTACATCGGGTGGTGTGACCTAATGTATTGATGATTACTTATGGTTCACATAAAAAATTTTATATTAAAGTTTTGACATTACAATTAATGTAATGTAAGCAAAAATATATTCTTAATATCAAATATTAACTTTTACCATACCTAGGAAATGTGAATGAAGCAAAACACCAAAGACTTTGATACCTCCCGGAGGAACACGCTAGAGAATAGAAATGATTAACAATTGTGTATTATTAAGACATTTTTGTACAATCTCAAAACTTTTTGTAATTCTACCTGTTTTAAGCAAGAAGGAGCTACGTGTCCAGACACGACAAATTCTTTTTGTTTCGGCGGCACCAACATGCAAGGATACCACAAGTTTCCCGTGCCTAACACCGAACTGTCGTATTTTCTGAGTTTTCGTGTATATGTGATTCTGAATCCCGAATTATCGACAACTGAGAAACAGAGTTTAAACACAAATTATCAAAGTTTAATAAAATATTATAGTTTCTAATTAAAATTTACCCCTTTTTAATGACGGATTATCATAATGTACTTCCAACAGGAACCATTCAGCATCAGGCAGACCCAAAGGATGACCGATATTTTCAGGAAAATAAAATTTCTGAAAATGATGAAACCCAGCAGCAATAAGATTTTCATTTTATAAAATTAAAATATATTAAAATAACTAATTTCTAAATACTCACGCCACCTCCAATTGCCCAAACTATATTTACAGTGAAACAAAATGGAAATTTCGGGATTGAATTCTTAGTGTAGCATCTATGATATGTTTTATCTGCATATTTGAATACAGTTTCGTTTGTAAGTCCCGTACATTCGTATAAAAGCATATGATGAACAACGCCTTCGTGTCCCGGTTGAATAAGTGGACCAAACTATTAATAAAATTTGCCAATTTACACACAATTAAATGTATAATGCAGTTATTTTTAATAACGCTTACTTCTATAATATGATGTTTTCTATCAAGATGAGGAACTCTGAAAAATGTACAAATATATTCCGTGTCGCTTCCTTCCTGAACTGTTACCTGCAATGTGTAAATTAAATAATATAATGAATATTTATGCTTAATAAATAATACCAAAATCGTTAAGTTATTCTTACATTTGGACTTCGAACATCCCAATAATAAATGTCTTCTGGTTTCTCTGTAAATCTGTGTTCAACTTCCTCTTTCAGTAAAACGCTTCTAGTTCCTCTAGTGGTTGGTCCGTGATAACTAACTGCATCTATAGAATTGGGATTTTCAGGACTGTAAGCGTATATCAGTCTCGTAGTTTCTTCCTAAACACAGGGAGAAATATATTTAATGAAAAATAAGTATATAGAAAAGTCAATTTTGGTTTTATTCGATTACGGCAACACGACGCATGGGCGATCTGCCGAGGGGGGAATACCTCCCGGAAGATGGGATGAGAAACTAACCCCTATTTAGGTGTTACTATCGTGAAGAAAACCGGAAAGTGCACATTGGCCAGGCGCGAACCAACGACCAGTGTTTAGTGGTTTTATCTAGCCGGCCACTGGTGGGCTATACGGAAGTCAGAGTTAACGATTTCCGGGGTCAATTTTTCCGCCCGAAATGCCTACTGTGATGTATAAAAAGGAATAACATTTGTAGATAACTAACCGTTATGACCATATCCTGATCATCGCACGTGTCCAGCAATCTTTTAAATCGTAACTTTGTATGAGTGTTGTTTTTCTCGTGCCATAACAATTCCCAATCCTGTTGCTCGTCGATTTTCGGTTGAAACTTTCCTTCGGCGTGTCTGTCCTAAAATTCGATATAATTTTTCATTGAATAAAAAGTATTAGCATAATTATCAAAGTAGAAAATAAAATATTTCGTGTAAGACTATAACAAATGTAAGAAACAAGAGACGATATGTGCAACAGTATGAAATATTTATAGAATTATTTTAATAGTCTCATAAACAAAATTCGTTTTTTATATATTGACAGGCCTTCATTAAACACAATCCGTCATTAATATAATCCTTTTGTATTAGAAAGAAACAGAAGCTGGAACGGCAATTTGCATTGCGATCAACCAGATATTAGTTTTTATATCTAATTACACAACTTACTGGTTTTCTTTGTAGCTAACCTTGGTATTAAGTAAGTAATTGTTAGAATCTACCTACTTTCTCGTTTCACACCTTTACCATGTTAGTTTTTCCAAGAGAAACGTCTGAAGAAAACATCTATTGTGTGAAGAAATACGCAATATTGGGGAAAACGAACATTATCATCTAGTAGAATCCAGTCAAGTTATACTTAATTTATATTACTTTTACTTGGGATTAAGTTTCATTTCTGGTCGTTAAAGGTAAAATGTACATGCAGTGGATATTTCTAAAACGCTGTTTTTGAATACATTAATTTAATAATTGCATCATCAAAGCCATAGCCAGGGGGCTCTTTTCCGTGAACCTGTCAGTTCTTCCTTGGCTGGTAGCCACAGAAAAAGACAACGTCAGTCAGGGCCGTCGAGAAGAGAATGCTAGGGATTTTTCACCCGGCCCAGACATAACATAGCGGCGCGTATTATTTCCTATCCGTATAAATGAATGTTACTTTTACTAACAATAAATAAAATTTCTTAACACTGCTTTTATTTCCCGGCTGTTATGTATACATAACAAAGGAAGGTATTCCAATCGTGTCAAATTTGACCCTCCGGGTTTTTTACAACACTTCACATCTTAAGACCTTCTCAAAAAAGTCAAAAAATGATGCATGTGAGAGTGGTGGAACTTAAAGAAAATTTTATTCCTTATTAATTAATATTTACAGTTTCTGAAAAAAGTCTTTGTTTTATATTGTTTTATCTAGACAGAATAAGAGTATACAACAAAAGCAAATAATTAACATATATAAAATAGGATAGGCAATGCTTATGGCCATTTTAATGAGTTACTCGTTCATTATTAAACCTCTGAATGCATCGCGTAAGCAAATGCATTGCGTTTATTTGTTACCATATAAAAAAACTCGCAGGTGCATGGAACAGTTTGTCAAATATTAATGGAGCATCCTTGTTAGGAAAACATTACATCTTTTGACCTTATTATAACACGACTTGATTTTTCACAGCATGCTAGTTACTATCAAACCTCGAATATATTAATGCTAAATTGTAGTCATTTCATTTTGATGTATTGCATGCATACTGGCAAGTTGAAGATATAAAGAAATTACATCAAATTTCGGAATGCCCTTACCCGATCTCAGAATATGGCTCGTTCTGAGCATGTTGAAGTTGCAATGTCGGTGATTGCATTAAGACAGATCTGGACAGTAGTATTTAAGCGATTTTTCTATTTATTTTCTTGGCCACAACATTACGCAGATGAATTCTAAATTTTTTCAAGTAGTACTGAAGAACATGCCATTATTAAACCTCATGACAAGTATCACGTTTAATGACAGTTCTAAATTCTTATTAGTGTCCGCATCATTTCAGCATGGTGATTTGCGAAATTCCGATTTACAGTCACAGGAAATTAACAGATGACAGCACAAGTGAGAGACGGTTAGTGTGCCAAAAGCATAGTTGCCATACACACGTCCTGAAACACTTGCAGAATGTAATAAAGAAATGTTTCGGAACATTTTATTAGCTTTAAAATTTCTGTGCATTTTGGCTTTCTATTCATGCTCCTGTGAAAGCACTTTCAGCATGTTACGCCGTCTAGACGTCTATTAACATTATTCGATGATGGCCGAAAGCTTACCGTTATTTTTGCTGGTGAACCCCGCTATGACAGAAACTGAGCTGGAAAAACTGGTTAGCATTCTTGCTTACGGAACAGGCAAACAATTGAATTACAGTATATCATATGAAACTGATGAAAATCGGAAATGCAGTTATATATTTAAGGAAAACGAATAAATTACTGTTTTATTTCGCATTGTAAGTTCATATAGTCAGCGTAGTACACACTGCATTTAGATTACTACTAGCTTTATCTTTGAAAGATCACAAGTAGTCTACTGAGAATTTTTCTTAATCCTTGTTACATCCATGGATAGTAAATCATTTTAAAACTTATCAACGAATAGCTAAATATTATGCTAACTTTAGTATTGGAAATGTTCAAAAAAGTACTGTGTAATTCACAGTAGTGAATACTATTCAAAATATACGCAACAGAATATATAGTATGTTTATGCTATCTCGTGTGTGCATAATCAGCAATATATAAACTAAACATATACTGTGCCTTTAATACAATCGTTTATAAATTCCATATTTGTACTATATATTTTTATATAAAATTATGATATTATTCTATAGTTTCTTTCATTTTCTTATACTTCTGTTTAAGATAAAGAAATATATATCCGATAACTGTTAGTAAAATTTAATTAATTACTTGATTGCTCAATTTTGTTTTTAAAACATTCACAAAAAATAATTGAAGAACCACAAAATAATTCACTCTCAACTATCTTTGAAAAAACCTGTAATAGTTAATTGAAAACAAACGTTTTCGACCGTTAACTCGGTCTTCATCAGGTTATAACTATTGAGATTCTTTACAACTTCAAAACTCTTTCAGAACGTATTCAAACTTTCCACAAAATATCTTCATTTTTAGTCCACGACAATCCTCGGGATAGAACAGTCTTAAGGAAGGGAGTAGAACCTTTACTGTTCGTCTCAGATTGCATACAAGACTACAGTGCTCACATTATTAACAAGAAGGACATCTAGACACTAAAAATTGTAACTACTTCTGATTTATTACTTATATGATTTTTATAACTACAGTAGAGCATCGATTATCCGACCCCGATCAACCGTCACATCGGTTATAATACAATAATAATCGTCACATACAATAGCGACGATTATTATATGTTAAAAAAAGTTTGTTAGGCTTATCATCGATGAAAATTCAACGCGAAGTAGGTTAATAGCAATATACTAATATACTAATATACTACTATACTGATGTGAAGGCCCGAATATAAGAATAACGAGATTCGATTTAAATTTTTTATTTTATTTACCAACCGATTTTCGACAGTTAGGGTTAAATCAAACACAGAAACAAAAAACGGAAAAACACCCGACAAATTTTCTCGTAAAAATTAATCATAAACCATCGTTCCCACGGTAATACTTCCTTGTAGAAGATGAGTTAACTGTTGAAAAATAATTATATCATGTAATTCACCATTGGTCAAAAAGGACTTCCACCCTTGACGAACTTCACAAAAATCTCGAACCCGAGATTCCGAAATAAAAGGAAAACGAACGATGACGCAGAGAGAGAGAAAGAGTTTCGACAACTGTCAAGTGTGTGTGTGCCGTGGATTATCATCTCCCGCCGTTGAAGCCGTCCATCCCATCTATCTTCAGTCCAGTGACTCTTATTTTCAAGCGAACTCTCGTTCCTCGGACTTTGTGCAAATCTCAGGATCACTAAGGTATTTATCCTACTCGCGATGTTTTGTAAACTCTCTCTCTCCAATCACTCGAGACGCGGTTTAATAATTCGATTCGATGATATAAATACTTCCAAATATGTTAATTGATGTATTCCCTATCAATCTCAAAATAAACGGGTATTTTTGTTTAATATTAGAAGAGTGTGCGTTTCTTCCTCCATTGCCACCATCTGGCATCCCACGATTCGGAAAATAACGCGTATCTATCCGCGAGAAGTTTGATAGATTGGTGTCAGTTCCTGACGTAAACGGGATCTTACGATCCCAAATCCGTAACTAATCATTGACAGCTCGAGCCTTAATCATCCTTTCGACAACCGAGGTCGGACCTCAAGGTCTTGTGCCGTTAAGAGGTAGAGAAGATAGGAATCATCCTCCATCTCCTACCCTCGGTTAACCTCACACTATACTTTTGTAAATCTTCGTCCGATGGCGATAATTATGATTAATTATTTGAAGACAAAGTCCTTCCCAAAATAAGGAACCACCAGGTGTCCAGAACACAATAAATGGTGGTTCCTTATTTTGGGAAGGACTTTGTCTTCAAATAATTAACTATACTATACTAATTAATGTATTTTTTCATACTTTTCGGTTATCCGTTTTTTCAGTTATTCGACCAACCCCAGTCCCCAATCGGATAATCGATGCTCTACTGTATTACATATCTTTTAAGTGTCTAGTTGTCCTTGCTCTACTTATAATGAAGATATCTTTTGCCGTCCTTTCCGCCCGCCCAAGTGTGCGCTTATTGATTGTCTGATAAACAGATCTTAAATACCGCATAAATTTACTCAGTAATATTTACGAATCTCTTACTAATATATTTATTTTTTAATTCTTTAGTGAAAATTGCAAGCAATTAAATATTAGCGTTATGAATTGGTGGCAGATTCACGTTGTTTATCGTGACATAACATACTGATGACTTCAACTAATCAAATTACTTGAACACACTTCTTAAAAATTAGGAAAGGTTTAAGGTATTTTATATAAAAGAATGTATTTTCATTTACATACGTGAAATATCGCTTGGTTATCGTTAATCCATCCAATGACTATATCACTGCCTTTCATGCCTCCGTTTGAGGAGATTCCAAATCCGACCCATCCATTAGTCGCCACTTCTACTTGGAAAGTGATGGAATCGTCGTACATGGACCACCAAAGCTCATAATTAGAATCGAATCTTAAATGTCGTTTCCAGTTTTCCGCAGAAATCGAAGACGAAAATAAAAGGAAAGAAGTGAAAATTCCGATGGCAATCATCTTCGCAATATTGAAACGTTATAAGGAAAACCAGTTCTTATATGTGATTTATATATGAGGTCAGTCCATAAGTCCATCCGCATTTTTAAGACCTTGAGAAAAATCTTGTTTTGCTAAAAATGTCAGTCTAATGTGATAATTTTTACACTGAAGTGTTAAATTGGATCTCATTCATATAATACTGTTCAGAATTGTGAACATTTCAGTTGTTTATTTTCGTTAAAATGGAAGTAACGGATGTATATAAAAGACATGTTTTATACTTTTTATTTTTAAGTGGTGAGAATGCTACAAATGCAGCCAAAAAATAAATACTGTACATAATCAAATCGTAATTAGTGCAAGGACTGCGCAGAAGTGGTTTGAAAGATTTAGAAACAATGATTTCAGTGTGGAGGATAAGGCTCGTACTGGAAGATCCGTTGACTTTGATGATGATGCTTTCTCTGCACTAGTTGAAGCAGAGCCATCTTTAACAATTGATGAAATTGTGGAACGTTTAAATTCATCCCACGGAACTGTTCATAGACACCTACGACAAATCGGAAAAGCTAGGAAAATGGATACCACATGAACTGTCAATAGCTAACCGACAACAACGTGTAAACATTTGCACGTCTCTTTTATCTCGTATTGCTTTAGAACCTTTTCTTGGTAGGCTGGTTACTGGAGACGAAAAGTGGATCCTCTATAATAATGTGACGAGAAAAAACAATGGATGGATCGCGACAAGCAGCCAAAACAGACTGCAAAACGTAAGTTGCATCCAAAAAAAATTCTTCTGTCTGTTTGGTGGGATATGTCAGGTGTAATTCACTTTGAGCTGTTAGAACCTAATCAAACAATTACAGCTCAAATGTATTGTGAGCAATTAGAGCGTTTAAATGAAAAAATTGAAAAAAATCGACCGTCGTTAGTGAACAGAAAGCAGGTTCTCTTGCAGCATAACAATGCCAGACCACACGCTGCAAAAATAACTGTACAGAAACTTGAAAGCTACAACTGGGAAATTTTACCTCATCCACCATATTCGCCAGATATTGCTCCCAGTGATTATCATCTTTTTCGCAGTTTGCAAAATTTTTTAAAAGGGAAAACTTTTGAGGATGAGAACAATGTAAAAAAGGCTATTTCTGAATATTTTGATTCAAAACCGAAATCATTTTACGAAGATGGGATTAAAAAGCTATCATCAAGATGGCAAAAAATTGTACAAAATAATGGTGAATACATTATAGATTGAAATAAAATTTAATTAAAAGTTTTTGCTGCTTTTTTTATAGATAAAAATATGCATGAACTTATGGACTAACCTATACATTCATTGACGTCAATAATTTGATCAATTTTCTGTTACGTTTAGTTTTTGCAAATCTCTTCCTAATATCGACTGTTTATTTTAAAGTGGTGTAAGTTCTTTTTTTTCAAAATATTTAATGGTTGCATTTTCGTTAATTTAAAAATACAAATAAAGTCTACTAAATTTGACAATGTTTCTATGATTTTAGAAATAAGTTGATTACATAAAGACTTTTATGTGAATTTGTAAGGTAGCCGACCCGGTGGAGATAGGGGAAGTTAAAACCCATTCCTCGGCACCTGTGTTAGGTTGCCGCCCTTTAGGTGGGATCGGTTAATCCTGCGTCAAGATAAACCGAAAAGAGGGTTGTATGTGGATAGTGACGGAGGAGACAAATGATAACAAGTGTTTTTCACACGAAAACCGTTTATTTGTTAACATTAGTGCTTACATCGTCAATCGACAGTCCTTCACTAATCCAGACGAGAACTTCAGCGTCCCAGTCGTAGCCCCAGGGCGGACGAGATGAGATCGCTGGATAGCCGAACGATAGGGGAAATGGTGCAACGGAGTTCTATCTTGAGCGACGACACAACTCAATACAGATCACGACTGTTATCCGAATAACGAGGAAACTTGGCTTAATCCAGAGGAGACTGTCTCTCGACAAATCAGAAAAAGAGTGGCAATGTGGTGGAGGCACAGTGGCGTAGCATAGTGGGGGCGGCAGGGGCGGCCCGCCCTGGGCGGTACTTTTAGGAGGCGGCAAAATTTCACAATAAATAATAATAATATCTTGTAAAAATGTTTGTAATAAATATGATTATTATATTGTAAAACATATATCCATGACTTTTTTATTTGTAACCTGTACAATACACAATAATGATGATTGTTTCTTGCCGAAAAGTTCTTTAGAATTACTGTATATTTTAGTCTTTTAAATTGAGATACCCAAACAAGGGGGCAGCAAAATTTTTCTCCGCCCCGGGCGGCTGACATCCACGCTACGCCACTGCGGAGGCAGTCTTGTGACACCCCTGATATGCGTGATCAAGCATTGTCCTGTTGGAAAATGGCTTTTTGGAGCCTTCCCGTAAAAATACGTAAGTTGATTACATAAAGAGTTTTATGTGAATTTAACTAAATCAATATATTCTTTTTGGGTCGAAAATGGATTTACACCACTTTCAAAATAAACGGTGCATATACTGAGTAGTACATTATAAGTTTAATATGATTTTTAGGAAAATTATATCTTCACAGCAAAATTTTTCTATAGTGAATTCAAAACGTCTCTTTTTTTAAAACGTAAATTCGTTTGGTAAAAGTAAACCTCTAAAGTTTTTCATATTCGTATAAATTACTAACCTGTAATCACTCCAAAAACATGGGTAACTCAAGGAATGAAAGCAAGGAGACCGATTATTATTATTTTATTTTTCAATTAAAATAATCGATATGTTTGAAATGAGACAAACATAATAATTGTAATACAGGTATACCTCGAGTTACGTCGCTCTCGAGTTACGTCGTTCTCCGATTATACGTCGTTTGTCAAAAAAGTATATGGAAAAATAAAAATCAAGTTTAAGTCAGTTTATTCGACTTTAAATCTGTTCGCTATAAACATTGAAGTCGTAATATCAGTAGAAAAGCGTTGAAAGCACATAAAATCATATTAAAATATGTACATTTACAGTAAATGTTAATATAATCATCATAAATCCTAGGGAACGAACCATGAAAACATCTGTGTTTCTGTGTTGTCATCTTATTTAGCGGTCTTTAAATGCTCATTATTGGCGTTTCCTCCATTATTAGTGTTTAGTTACGACGTAAGTCGAAACTACTACTTACGTCGTAACTACACAAGTAAATTCGACTTACGTCGTTTTTCGACTTACGTCGCCTCTCCTGGAACCAATTACCGATGTAAGACGAGGTATACCTGTACTTAGCGAGCAGTTATTGGGTCGTGTAGGCTGTGGTCGTCAGGCACTATAGTCCTTGAGAGATGGAAGCAAAGGCGTCGCCAGAGGTGGGGCAGAGGGGCAGTTGCCTCTCCCTAGACATGCGAAAAAAATTATTTAAATGCTAAGTCATTTATTGCCAGATTTATAATTCCCGCGCGAAAAACCCAAGAAGATTATGTTTTAATTAAAATAATCTTCTTAAGCTTCTTAAAATTTATGAATCGTTTTTATTTTACCTACATACAATTCATATCCTCTATCAATTTATATCATCTTGCCCCCCCCTGGCCCATTGGCTGGAGACGCCCTTGGATGGAAGCAGTTGGTTCTCATTAGGCGCCAAAGGAAAAAGGTGGGAATTCTTTCTTTCTGTACTTGTCTTTCGGTTTATAGATTGGAGATTCTGGCCTTGATACGCCTTTTCTCCGATAGACAGTGCCATCTTCCTACGAGAAGCAGCCTGTCCGTATTATGTACTTCTCAAGGCTTGCTAAGTGAGCTTTTGGATTGTTGGCCGCGTTCGGCCAGTAAAGCGGGGCCAATGACCTGACAAGGGTAAAGTCCAACGACATGCTCCGGCCCAAGTCCCGGCGGGCCGCCGCGTACTCTGGGCATTGCACCCAGTAGTGCGCCGTAGTCTCCTCGTCCTCGCAATGCAGGCACCCATTAGTGGGGTGTAGACCCCTCGAATACAAAAACCTGTTGAGGGGAGCCATTTCTGTTCGAAGCTTGGACAGAAGCGTCTCTGTCCCGCACGTTGAAGTTAGCTGGTAAGGCCACCTGTCGAAAGGTTTAAGGTGTTCCCTCCCTTTATTCCTGAGGGTCGCCACCCAGCGGTCTGTTAGAGTGGTCCATACTCTGTCCCGCGTCAGGCGGTGGATGTCAGCGGGCATGAGAGACCCCTGCCCGAGCCTGTGAGGGTGCCCCCCCCCCGCGCTGCCCTATCTGCCTCTTCGTTAATGTTTATCCCTTTATGCCCAGGCGTCCAGACTATCTCTAGTGGAGCCGGAAACAAGTGGATCGACAAGGCTAAGTCTATTATCATCGCTGGAGACTTGAAATTGACATTCAGTATAGACTGAAGTACTGCCTTGCTGTCGGTAAAAATCGTCGTTGGCCCAAGGTCACTACTCCCCAGGGCAATTGCCCACTGTATCCCGGTAGCCTCTGCCCCAAAACCCCGCTGTGCGCTGCTAGGCCCCAAATCTCCTGGAGGCCCCATGTGAGGATACAGATCCCTGCCGATGCCCTATCGTTTTTTACCAAGGCATCAGTCTCTAATAAAAACCTCCCCTCTCATTGCTTCTTTCCAATCTTGTTGAATAGTACCCTGTATTCCCCTGGGTGGGTGTAATTTACCCCCTGAAAAGTTGTTAGATTGACCTTCCCCTGAATTTGGGCGATATTTGGCAGAATCCGCTTTTGCCTGTGTATCCTGGCCATAGAAATGCCCAGCTGGTCCAGAGTTGCCATTGCCTGGACCAGGAATGGCTCCTGGTATTTTTGCCACCTGTAATACCCAGGCTGCCCACAGCCGATAGCATCCCCTGTAGAGTGCTGAACTTTCCCCGCAAGATATACGTAACTGCCTGGGTTACCGCCCGGTGATTCAACCACGCTTTCAGTCCTATGAACCCGGTCTCCGTGTACACCGAGAGGAGCGATGTAGTCTTCGGGACCCCTAGGGCCATCCGGAAAGCTGCATGGATGGGCTTCTCAATCCGTGTAATAGTTGTGGGAGGTGCGCCATCCAGCAGAGGTGCCCCGAACTCTGCCATGGGGAGAATGACCGTCTGAACCAGTTTAAGTAGGTCTGCTGTCCTCGCCCCGTTGCACCTTGACGCGAATTACCTGAGATACCCCCCGCCCACGTTAGTTTATTTCTGAGGTATTGCTTGTGGGAGCTTCAAGTTAGAGCACTGTTAAAATGCAGCCCCGAGATCCTTAAGGTATCCTTCTGTGAGATACTTCCTGAGAGTAGCCGGAGGTTGACCGGTGGCTTCTGTTTCATCGGGGATAGATCGACGACGGCGCTTTTAGCAGCCGAAAAGGCCATACTTTACCCCGCAGCCCAGTGTTCCATGTGGTCCAGGTCCCTTTGGGCTTTCCTCGCCGCCATTGCAGCCTGGGTACTCGTCGCTATCAAGTATAAATCGTCTGCATATAGAATCGTCGTCACGTCCCCAGTAAGGGTAGTCCACATGTCGGCCATGTATAGCGTGAACAGTAATGGCGCAAGCACACTCCCCTGCGGCACCTCTTGAACGTACTGGTGGGGAGATGACATTACCCCCCCTCCACTTCACCTGGAACTCTCTGTTCAGTAAGAAAGAAGACAGCCACCATTGGGCTTTCCCTGTTATCCCAAAGTTATCCAGTTTAGCTAGCAGGCCTTGTTGGTGTACCGAGTCATAGGCCCTTTCCAGATCTAGTGAAATCATGTACGTTCATTTCCGTTGGGCCCTGGTGACCGCTACTGTCTGATGGATTGTTATTATGGCGTCCACTACCCCCCTATACGGGATGAACCCAAAGTGGTTCCTATTGAACACTGGCGAGCCCACCAAGTCATCCTAAAGGCGGATTAGTAGCATCCGTTTAAATAGCTTTGCCATATGTGAGGTTATGGAGATTGGACAGTACGCCCCACACACCGTCGCCTCACGCTTTGGCTTTAAAACTGGGATAATATGTGCTCGCTTCCATTACGTTGGACACTGCCCCGAGTCCATATCTGGTTATGATCCCCAGCAGTACCTGCCTCCCCTCCCTGGGGACCCCCCTCAAAGCCCTCGCAGAGATACTGTCCAGCCCCGGTGTTTCATTGCGTAGGCTGTGAAGAGCCCTCTGAAGCTCGATCATCTGGAATTCCCCTTCCTTCATTCGAACCTTTGTCTGTGGTGGAGCCTACAGCGAAGCATATGTCCCTATTGGGCGGGGCCGACCGAAAAAGGAAGCCAGTGCTACCGCTTGCTCTTCCAGAGCCGTTAGGGTGGCCGTTGTTTGTAAGACATAGTGGGACGTTGACTGGCTGACTGGGGTCCGCAGCCACCGGAAGATCCTGTAGATGGTCAACCGATTCGGGGGGTCGCACACACCCCCTACCATGCCCTCCTTGCCTGTTGGGCTGTCCACCGAAGAAGCGTTCCCAGCTGCTTATACTTCATCCACCATTGAAGGGAGCCATACTGCCGCACCTTCCTAAACGCCCGTCTTTTCCGTGCTCTGATTAGGTTGCAATCTAAATTCCACCAAGGGGGCTTTCCCTCGGGGGAAAGACTCGGATCCGGGAGTGATCCTCCACTGCCTTCCTGACCTGGCCTATAAATTCTTTGTGGTCCCACAGCTTGCCGCTCTCCGCTGCCCAAATGTCTCCCAGGTGCACTGTTACTTCCCCCCATGTCTGTAGTCTGATGGATTCTGGGTCTCTCCTGCCTGTCTTGGTTTGCCGGAAGTGTCAAAGTGAGGAGGATGGGCGCGTGGTCACTGCTCATCAGGTCGTAGCCCACCCGCCAGATGGCTGACCCTAAAAGGGTGGGGGAGCAAAGCATCAGGTCAATGGCAGTTGCCCCTGTAGCGTGGAAATGGGTGGGTTCTCCTGAGTTCCAACAGCAAAGGTCTTTGTCCACCAGCCAATTGAAAAGGACACGCCCCAAAGTGTCGGGCCTACTGCACCCCTGGTTCCAATATGGATGGTGGGAGTTCCAATCTCCCTCCAATATCCTTGGACTGTAGTTGTCCTGCGTAAGCCTGTTTAGTAATCCCTCCTCCTGAATCCCATTTGGGGCGTATACATTCACGAATGAGATGGGGTTCCTCATGAAGTACACTTGTACCTCCAGGGACTCCACCCCTGTAGAAACCGACCCCCCCACGTAAACCCTGGCCGGCCACCTCTGAGCCAAGGCCGTTACAAACCCCCGCCATGCGACCCTGACCTATTGGCCCTAAAGACCATATACCCCGGGAGACTAAAAGCTCTCCCCTCCCCCAGCCATGACTCCTGGATCATGATTACATCTGCCTTCCTAAACCAGTTTTCCCCCATCAAAAGATCCTGTTTTGAGGATATCCCCTGTGCGTTCCAGTGCACAACCTGGATGTCCCTTATTCCCCTTACTTTGTCAGGCATTCTGCTGGAGGCATTCCACAGCTCTCTTCTGCTACATCTGTCTGCCTGTGGCCTGTCCTCAAGCCAATTTTTATATCGGAGGGCTGCCCTTTCGACTCCGAAGTTGCCGAGATCATATCTAGACCATTTGATCCCCCTTTTCCTTCTTGGATGGCTTGGGGTGCCAGGCCCTCCCCTCCTCAAGCGGCGGGCGTTTAAAGACCTGGGATGTTGACGCCGGAGGGGCCCTCGGTCCCTCTACAGCTGCTGCTTGCCCTCCCTCACATGTCCCTGTTCCTTGGTTTAGCCTGTTATCTCGCCAAAGATGATGTATTTATGCGCTGAGCTCCTCTACTAGTGTTTCTAGATGGGTTATCCTTTCTGCCAGGGTCAGCATAGCCGCGTCCCCCTCCCTTTGGCTTGGAGCTCTATCGTCCTTCCTTTGGGTTCCAATACCTTTGTCCTGGGTTAGCTATAGGTGATAGGGGCTTTCCCTTTCTGTCGTTTAGCCTCTATGTACGAACATCTCCATAGCGTGCTCACCTTCAGCAGCTGAGCCTCCTTCCTATATTCTGGGCAGGTTGGAAATCTGCCCTGTGATCCCCTCCGCATCTAGCACACCGGCTGGTTGTTTCCGTGCAGTCCACCCGGTCGTGGCTGCCCCCACAGTTAGGGCACCGTCGATTACCTCTACAGGAAGTTGGCTCGTGTCCAAACACCTGGCACCTGCCGCATATTCATTTATAGGGGTAAAACCTTTTGCATCTATATCTTTGGTAATAAAGTTTCACCATCTCTACCGATGATCCGTTGGCTATCTCTATAAATACTGTCGTGCTTGGGACCGATTTGTCGTTTTCCCACCGGGTAAACCGTCGTACTTCTATGACCAGTATTCCCTTTTGTGAG